>NC_044251.1:15235043-15535877 GCF_003957555.1 Calypte anna | reverse complement strand
GATACTTCGCATGCAGAAGAGCAATACCAACAAAATGGATTAAAGCCCAGGCCTACAGATAATTACACATTTTCTGCCTCTCCCCACCTGTACTGTAAACACTGAACAGCCTAATTTTAATCCCAGACTGTGTCCATCCATGATAAATGTCCTGTGAAGACTTCTTCATATTGAAAATAATAAATACTATGCAAATAAATGCTCAAGAAATAATTCTGGAAACAGTTGTAACTATGGACAATGTAGGTAAAGTAGTAAAGAGTCAAGGACTTATCTATGGTACAAATAAATTTTTTCAGAACAGTCATTTTACTTCAACATTTTGGGGTTTTTTTCTAAGAGTTAATAACACTTAGGTCCATGGATTTGTAGGGTTATATTAGATGCATGGCATGAAAGATTTGCTTCCTTGAAGTCCACAAAATTCCCCTTGATTTCTCTGAATGTATCATTTCAGCTCTGGTCTCCAAAACAATTTCTTTTCAGAACAGAAAAACAGTAAAAAGACTGCTGCAACTGCAACAGCTTCTCAGTCATATTTGGGGGGGTAAATAAATAAAAGTAGCAGGTATGATAACCCTTTTTTTCCTAAATATGAAACTTTCTTCGTATTCACAGAGAATATACCAGCAGAATTAGATAAATGTAAAGACCTTAATGTTCTTTTCTATTTCTTCATCCTGAAAAGTTCATCCAAAGGCTGACTTCTACTTATGACCCTTGAAAGGAATGGAGAAGTGTGAGGAAGCAGCAAGCAGTCTAATTTTGTGCTTTTTATATTCTACAGGCAGGATTTTCTGCATTTATAAGTATTAACGTTGCAAGGGTTTAATGCAAATTTAGTTATCAGCCTCAGAAATTACTTATGCACCTTTGGAATTCCTTTCTAATATATAGGAATTCTAAGTATTATTTGCCTTGATGCAAGAAATGGAAACCATATTTTTAGCTTTTTAACTGTAGAAGTCAGTCCTTACTAGTATCTATATTTTTCAGATTTACTCTGAAGCTAACAAGTTGGAAGGCAATGATATGTTACAGCTATTCTTTGGTTGAAATATGGGTTTAGAATGCAATATTGAAACTGCCAGTGGGTAAAGCCATAGAATTTACATTACATGATAACACCTTACTGAAATTGCAGCATCTTATTTCCATGCTACAGTTTCAGAATTGACTGTGCAACAGAAGATCATAACTAAGAATCAGGACTAGGTATTCCACACACCTACTCAATCCACCATAAAAAGGACACCCATTCACAGAATTCTAGACTTCTAATATTAAGTAGACCTACTGCCCATCAAATTCAATGTCATTTTCTCCAGTTATAGTTGCAAAAGCATGCATCATATGAGAGCAGAACAGTGATTAAACAGGTAAAATGATGCAGTAAATATTGAAACATTGCTTATTGGACAGATGAGAAAGTAAACAGTTTGGGGAGCAAAATGTTTTCCTGCATGTCATCTTAATAGCACCTCATATTGAAAAAAATTTTTACGTTTAAGGAAAATGTATTTTGCTGAATCTAGGAGATGGTTTACAAAACTTCTATTTATTCATTTGATGGTCCAGAGTTACCAATGTTTCACAAGTAAAAATTCCCCAGCTGTAGAATGTGACACAATCCACTTCTGTGAGGAATTCTCTCGCTTCAGAAGTACAGAATTTTATGAGGACTGGCATGAGTCAGAATAAATCATTTAAGTGTAACCTTTCATTGTATTGTAGTTTAATGCTGAGGTTAAGCCTACAGTTCACTATTAAATTAGTTTCTACTACAGTGGAAAAACATTCCTTGTCTTACCACTTTGTCATTCTCCTTTCTCTTCCCAGAACAGCAGACTTTTTTCCTATTGCCTACTCTCCTGCCAGATCAGGTTCCCATTCCAGATTACTGCATATCTCCAGAAATACTTTTCTTGGCATGACAAATAGAGTATCATGAGACTTAGAGGTGAGTACAATTTGAACAGTACCATTGCTAAATACCTAATAGGAGCCTATAGTGGCTAATACAATACTTGAATGAATACAGAAAATATAAAAAAGTCAGTTGACCACACATTCAAAACAGCTGTAACTGTAAGAGCATAAGGGAAGACAATCAACCTTTAGAACAGCAAATTTTCAAGCACAGAACATTTTAAAATAGGAAGGAAGTTTCTTTCTGAAAGTTATGAGTCTATCTGCAGTCCCTGCACTTAAATATTCATTCCAGGAAATGCTATGGCTTGTTCTGGGTAGAACATCATGTTAGTTTATGGAGATCATTATTTCTGGCCTTAATACATCACTCTATCAGTCTGTTCCAATAAACATTGAATACTGTTGTTAACATCATAGAGTATTTTTAATTCAAGCATTTTCTGAGAAAGAGATTTTCATGAAATGTGATTCATTACAGAGATCAAATAGATTTTTTCTCTATTATAAAATTTCACAGATGAAATTAGCTTCTGAATAAGGTTCATAGTCTTAAGTATTAGGAGTAAAAAACTGTGAAGCCAAATTTATCTAGATGAGTCAACCTCATTTAAAAAAAAAACATTCATGTAACAAAGCACAAACCAATACCACTGATACTCTACCTAGATACAAACATGCTACTTCTAACTAGTAGAAGACTAAGTCTGTTGACTCTAATATCTGAAATTTACTGCCAAGTTTAAGCAAACTTTGAAATAATCTTAGTATTTTAACTCCATGGACTATCACTCACTAAAATCGTTTTTCAGGGGATGTATGACTTTTGCTTTCACACAGAAGGTGCTAAAGTAACAAGATTTTGTCAGGAGCAATATTCCTCAACAGCACAGTTCATGTTTCTTACCTTATACCTGAATAAGTAAAGGAATTTTATGGTACTGGAATTCATATTACCTTTATCTTGCATTTTGAGATTAACTTTATTTTATATAATTTGATAAGGGCTTTTTTTGTATTAAGTAACTCTAGAATTATGTACAAGCAGAAAAATGTTATGTAATAATTTCTTTTAATATTTTACTGAAATTTACTTTTTAGTACAAATTTTTAAGTAGATGCAAGTTATAGAATCTATCAATAACATCAAAAGCACTTAGAAAACAAGAGCTAACAACTATAAATACCCTTGGACTCTTACTAGGACTCAGATAAGATGATGATCATACTATCTGTTGCTGGAGCTAGTACCTCACCCTTGGTCAAATCAATTTTGATTAAAAAAATTTCCTTATGTCAACAAATGTGCTGAAAACAAGAAATTTAAAGTCATGCATCCACACTAAATTCCTATTAGACGTTCAGGCTTGCATCATCTTAATTCTATAGATGCCTGGAATATCTTCCTTCACTTGAGCTGAAATATATATATAGTATAATATATATATAGTATAATATTATTGGACAGAATCAAGCTCAGCAGAGCACTCAGAGTTAATGTAGCAGGGGACCAGAATACTATATCACTGAATATCAGCAATGATGTAGTATCTCTCCTTCTTTCCAAACACTCTTTTCCAAAATGTTCAATCATTTTGAACAAAATTAACTGCAGTTACAAGTCTATCATAGGGTGAAAAAGTCCCAGTAAGTTGACAAGCATAATTTATTTATGTGTTCTAGGATTAAACTAACAGATGTTATGAGAACTCTTGGCTGGGATGATGAATAGTGAAGACATTTCTATATTTGTGTCAATGCTTAATGATATTTCAAGGATTAAAATAAATAGCAACCTTTGAAAACTAAAAGTGTGTTTTTATTTAAAATATGAGATGATAATCAAATCAGATGACAACCAGCAGTTGAAGAGACAGGCAAAGGGAGCTGTAGCCGCTACTCTCAATGGATCTGGACTCATCAAAAGCCCTTCAAATCAAGGCCAGATGACACAAGCATACCACTAAGGTAAGTGACAATACTGATATCATAGACATCATCCTGTGAAATTGCGCTGCTATCTTTTTTTTTCAGCACATCAGGTTATATTAAGTAAGGAACTGATCCATACACCTGTATAACTACATTGCCTTCATCTAGATACATAACTCATCACAACTGGTTTTTAAATCTTCATGGCAGTATTCAAACCTATTAATTTAGATGCATACTTTTGTATCTTTCTACACATGGGAATATATCTAAGAGTAATTTCAGCGAACAGACAAACTATCTTGAATTTGATTGTTATGCCCTGCTATCAAAGCTGGCTTGAGTCATTGCACAAAAATATAAGAGTATAAATTAAATTCTCACCTCACATTAGTCTCAAGTGAGACTATTGAGCTCAAGTTGCTCATCTCAGCAGTTTTTCTTTTGACGTTAAATAGCCATTGCATAAAATTACTATCTTCAGTATGAAACATCCTTAAAAATCCTTAGAAATAATGCAATCTTGAACACAAAAAAAAAAAAAAACAAAACCCACACTCCAAAACTTTTGCATCTAGTTATGGCAGTCTGCAAATCTAGAACTGAATGGCTCATCCAACTTGCTAACACAAACTCTCAGTCTTAGTGCATTAGTAGCAATTCACTTTCTTCTAACTTAATCCTTTTTAAAAAATGTAACAGTCAAGATCTCTAAAAAGTAGTGATTTTTCCCATGTAGGGCGTTTGGTTTAGAAAGCAAATATTTTTAAAGCAGAAAGGGTTTGTTCTTTTATCACTCCTTTGCACTGCACTAGGTTTTAGTGTTTCAGTAGATATCCCTGTGGTCCTTAATAATTAATATTTCTCACTTTGAACTGAAAAGCTAATACAAGTAGCAAACAGGATTCTTTCATCAATCAGGTACAATCATAATTTCCTCTCTCAGCTTTGATTTTTATTATGACTTTCAATTTTTTCCAGTAAAGTACATTGTAAATAGAGAAAATGTGACTTTTTTCCTCAAGAGAAAAAGGTTTGTTATTTTAAAATTACAGCACTGAAGATCAAAATAAAGTGACTGTTCATTGTACTATCCAAATAGCCTATCTTTGTACAAAAAAAACCTTTCATTTTCACAATTAAATTGACTAAAAGGCACTGTTACCTAGCAACATTCATTGTGTTTATGACCTTTCATCCAATCTGAGCTCACAGATGTGCTTCTGAAGCTAATAAACATACATCATAGAGTCCCTGCCTGCTTTGATGAAACATATGAGCCCTTAGAGCAAAATGTGAAATGTCCTTTAAAAAAAATTTTAAAAAGAGAAAATAAAAAATACAGAAATTAAGAAAACCAGGGTACATTGGGAAATAATTTAAAAAGTCAAAACTATGAATTCTATATGTCTCTGCAATCTTTTGCAGTAAACTGAAAATTTACCCAGGAAGTTGTGGCATTGCACACAAACATACTAGGTCTGTGACTGATATTTTTTTGTTATAATAACAAATGCACCTTCTGAAATAGAGATGTTTTAATCAAAAAAGGTTTGACTGTAGAAAATAGAGACTCCCTGAATTTCAGATAATAGTGAATATTTTGCTCTATAAAAGAATGCATTTATGGATATCTTTATGCGTTTTATACATGATAACTAAATTGAATCAATAGGAGTTCTGCCCCCACATTGATCACTTACAGTAGTCTGCAATAAAAGGATGTATAACACTACATAACATTCTGAGCTAAGCTTACAGGGAAAACGTATCCACTTGTTTATATGGCAATTTGAAAGTAGGAAGCACAGTATATGTACCATTCTTGCTTTTTCAGATTTAGATAGCTTGCACAGGTACTCATGGAAGCTGTAATGATAGCTCAAAAGTTACATTTGCTGTGTTCCATCTTTATTTTCTCTTTGATTCCATCCACACTTTTTCTCTATTTGTAATTGAAAGGAATACGTGTTCCAACAGTTCTGACTGCGTATGGAAACTGAAAATGAAATTCTGCTTTACAGCTTTTTGCACTACCACCAATTGTAAAAGCTTCAAAGTTAGACCTTCACAAAGTTTTAGAGAAGCAACTGAACCACAATATAGAATTTGGCTTGCACTTCAACAAGAAACAACTGGATTAACTTTCTTTTGCCAAGAAAATAAAAATTATGAACTCATTGGTGACAATGTCAATATTCTTTTTTGCAAACACCTTTTCTGGACGTAACACCTGCAGAATTTTTTGGGCTGAGTTCTATTCTCAATGTATGTGAATGCTGTGCAGCTGGCTCACCTTACTACAGCTGTAAATGAAAGCAGAATTTTAATATTTACCACTCAATCAGCCAAAGTCTAAATACAGTATTCAGTATATAACAGTGAAGACTACCATCACATTCACTAAAAGTACAAATTAATTTAAATCTTAGCATTAATTAGCATTAAAAATTAATTAGCATTAAAAACTTCTTTAAGAAACTCAGTTCCATGGTACTGTCTGATATAACTGTAGTCAATGTCCAGTAAAATGAAAATGCAATTAAAATCTTCCAGGTGACAGCCAGTCTGAGATTTGGCACTTTGGAGTAATAGCAAAGTTAGATTTACCTATACTTTTGACAGAACAAAAGTCAGAAAAACCCAAACATGTTAGAGATAACGATACAAATTTATATTTTATTTAATTTTCATGTTTAGACCATCATATCCAGCACATTTGAAAGTCTGCTAATTTAGAACCTAAGTACAGATTTCAGTGCCTGATGATGACTCCCATTCACAATGAAAAATTAAAGGTTCAATGATCAGTTTCAAGTGATCCAGATAATTTCTCTGACTAGTTACAGTTTATAAATTGTAACTCTCCTAATCCTCCTCCATCAGATATTACTGCCTGGTCAGAATAAGTAGCCTTTATTGGGATAGTAGAAGGTTGTTGGCATGATATATGTATCTCAACACTGAATTATACTCAAATAAATGTAGAAAACCTGTGCCTGTCAATATCAAGGATTTGCATGTAACAGTTATAATCCTGCTTCTAGAAAATATCAACATAAATGAATTTGCATGAGAATCAATCCATTTTTCAGTTGCATTGTCTATTTAGCCTCAAAAGGACATCTTGATGACTGCATTCATACATACATTTATAGTTATATTATATAAACACATTTTATATAAATAAAAATTATAAATATACACATACATAAATGCATACAAATCCAGATCTTGAGGTTTAAAGAGAATTATTATTACGAAATATTAAATCTGCATGCTAATTAGCTTATAGCACTTGGCCCTATTTCAAAGCATAGAGTTCTTCTAGGAACCAAAGATGATACCAGCTATAATTTCAGGGTGACAGGTATCTGAAATATTTAACATATTTTAGGAAAGAGCACAAATGGATTATAACACAATGAGCATTCCCTGTCAGATTTGTAGTAGTTCTTGCAATTTGAGTTTTACAACCTGCTGGCTTGGGTAGTCCAGAATACTGACTCAATATGAAGACACAATGAGCAGCAGAGCTTCAGAACCAGCAGCAGTTTCTGACCTTTCAGCATGTTGAGAAACACTCATACATTACTTCACCTGGACTGCTATAGCAAAGATAATTTGTGAGAAGAATTCTGCTACATTACTATTCATCAAATAATAAATAGTAAGCATACAACTGTTTTAGAAACTAGAGCATCAGCATAAACTAGAGATCATCTAACTTTTGTGTGTGCAAAGAAACTATTTCAAGGCAGGGAAACCAAGGCTCTGGGGAGACCTTATAGCAGCCTTCCAGTACTTGACAGGGGCCCACAAGAAAGCTGGGGGTGTTGCTTTTTTATTAACCAGGGTATGCAGTAATACGACAAAGGATAACAGTTCCAAACCAAAGAGGGGAGATTTAAGTTAGACATTAGGAATAAATTATTTTATCTAGGGGTGGTGAGAACAGGTTGCCCAGGAAAGTTGTGGCTGCCCCCTCCCCGGAAGTGTTCAAGGCCAAGTTGGATGGGGCATGGAACAGCCTGATCTAGTGTGAGGTGTCCTTGTCCATGCTGAGGAGTTGGAACTAATCTTTAAGGTCCCTTCCAGCCCAAATTGTTCTATGATTATATGAATCTATATAATAAAGACCTCAATTTAACTGAAATCATCTGTTTTGTTTCAACTTGTTTGTTTCAGACATAACCACCAATGTGAAGAAACCACAGTGGTACAGTAATGCAGCTGGGAAAAGAAATTCTTGTCCTCCTTATTACACTGAGATAACAGAAAAAATACTATATGAAACACCAAACAAACACCGAATTAAGAGACTGAAAACTGAATTCCAGCATATTGCTCCTTTGTATCCCTTTACTTCTAGATAAATAAAATTACCATTAGTAAGATGCTTCATTGATAGTTTTTCTTTTGTGCCAAAGTTACATTAAAAAACAACCAACCACCTTGTAGAAGGGAATGTAACAAGAAGCATTACCCCTGTTACTGTCTCAGAAATTTCCTATTAGAAGAATGGAATGCACATTTTCCAGGATGGTCCTTATATGATATCCATATGGGATGAAAAGCTTGCTATTTATGACCATAGTTATGTTCTATATACACATAAGAATCACACACAACATGGTTGACATTAGAAGGGATCACTGGAGATCGTGTCTGAAGTTCCTGCTCATGCAAGGATAGGTAAAAATAAGGACCTTCTTCTAGGAACTACATCTTTCATTAAAATGCTTCATAATATTTGTTTGTATCATCATGGATCTTGGACTGGAATGCTGCTTTACATTACATTATAACAATAAATAGAAATTACAATGCCTTGCACAAAGTTTATTCTCAATGTTTAAGTCAACACCTGCGTAAATACCATCACAGAAGTATAAATGGAAAAAGAATAACACAATGATAAGCAGTGAGCTCCGGATACCACAGCACAGGAAGAGAAAGGATTATTTTGAAGAGCTTGCACATCGAGAAGAAAGACTCCAAGCAACAGCAATGCTTAAGGACATTTTTAGCTTTAAGCATGGATGATTCTATTGATTCAGGTTCTTCAATATATCAGCTCCAAAACCAGTACTAAACTAAGGTATTTTCAGCAGACATAACTGATTCACCTACTAAATGTTATAACCTGAAAAGCAGGTATTCAAAATGTAGTTAATAAAAATAGGTTCATTACCAGTTTCTTCACAGAGCTGCCAGAGATCCTTCCAAAACAGAGTAGATTCTGTACTGTCAGCCAACACAGAGTTAGTCATGTGAGCTAGTGCAGATTTAGAGAACTCAGTATCAAGGATGTGGAAACATTTAGAAGAGCCATTGAGTTTATTGCATCTATTTCTAGGTAACTTATCTAAACAAATACATATGAAAAGTAAAGCTATGATAGAAATGTAGATATAGTGAATTCCATCCCTTAAGGGCAGAAAACATAGAAAATTCTCAAATTCAATGGTTGCTTTCACTTTTGTGTTTGCACTGTACAGAGAGCTGTACACTGCTTGCTCTTATCTGAGTCAAACACAGTAGTATCATCACACATGGCTGGAAGTAAACTCCTATGCCATGGGGTCTGAGCCTTCTTGCAACACCAGTTTATATATTCTAACTCCTTTGAAAGTTTCCCGAGATCTATTTTTAAATTATCTAGCTTTTTTTCCTCCTGTTGCTATGACTGTGAAGTTATTGTAAAATTTTAAAACTGTAGCAGTTAGAAATGCATTTTTGAAATTTCATACTGATTTGAACTATTGTCTAATTATAGGAATATGTTCTTCTGCCAAAATTAACTCCAAGCATGAGTTCTTTTCTAGCAGAATTGATGACATTACTTAGTATTATCAGTGACCTGATTTGTTTAAAATATTTTTTAATAAATTTAAAACTTTAGATGATAAAAGCTAAAAGCTAATCATATTTGCCTGATGTTGCAATCAAAATGGGGAAAAACAGTCTACTGTTGTGTTGATGTATATTATTTACAGCACACAGTATTATCACAATTTGCAGCAAGCTATGTCTATTCTAATCCAATATCTTAGGAACAGGACAAACAAAAGGCAGAACTACCAGGGTGGATGGATGGCCAAGCAGATTCTTTTTGTCCTCTACTATTAATGAAACCCAGAACCTAGGGATGCAGAGTCAACATTGTTGGTTCAGAGCAAGATGCAAAGGGCTGTCTGGTGGCCTATATGGTTCCTGTGTTCATATGTTCACCGTGTTCTTGCTTTTCAAGGACTAGGGAACAGAACAGATTGCAAAGGACTTCTCCAAAAACTAAATTTGAAAAAGGCAAGGTGAAACAATCCTCTTGTTACATAACATCACTAAGACTACCTACCCTTATTACTTTTTGGATCTTTGGATCTGGAGCTTTCTTTTTCCTTTTTTATACTCAGAAGTGAATATCTGCCTAAGATTATATTAAAGACTGAATTACTGGAAGGAAATCTGGGTCAAATCAGAAAATCTGGAATGATTATGGTAAGAACTGCTTTTTCGTACATTTTTTTACATTAAATTTTTCTCAGATTTCTCTGAACAGAAAATAATTAACTCATTTTGGGGTACTTCACCACCTAAAACCTGAAAGAAAGTAAAATGGCCAATACAGAATATTTCAAAGATTATGGTTTACATCTTAGGTTATTAACAACAAAAAGAGGAAACTATTTGTTATTGCTCCGAGTCTATTTTATTTTAATAGAGCCTGTAAGTTTTCCATGTTAACAAGAATTTTCACAATCAGACTCTGATGTTATTGCCTTGCCTCTGCTTGCAGCCATAGAATATCAATCATTCCTTGCATTTCTTATTTGTTTGTATTTTCTACAAGAGTCTAACAACAGGTGTTTCCCAAGTTCCCAAGATAATGTCCTTGAATGCTTTACTTTTCTGAAGTTAGGCATTTTTTTCCTATTTTTTCATATTTTGAAATATAAAACCATTTAAGCCCAGCTACTTCTCATCCTGTCACCAATACACAAAGATTCATTCTTGCCCCCATTAGACTTTCTACTACCTTGAGTGCTTACATGGCCTGATATTTCAGTGATTTTTGTCTCTAGATTCAATGTACTCAAGTTTTTTAAAAAATGACTGTATAAATAACATGTTTTCTAGAGCTTTAATTATTATTTTTATTTTGTGTCTTCTTCCTTTTCAGCTCAAACTGTAATTTGTACTGAAGGGAGAAAATATTTTCAAAATATAAGTCTTTAAATAAAAATAAAATATTGTTATTTATGTAGCTTGTTATGGAAGTTCTTTTCCATCACAGCATGATGTTGTACTCAGTATCTCTAGATACTCCTCCACAAAACTGAGTACAACAACAATCTCTCTATGTACAAAATTGATGTTTTCTAAATAAAATTCTTGGACTTTAATTTTGGACTTTAATTGCAATGGTATGATTTTTTTTTATGTTAATTTCAAACTTGTATCTTGACTTCTGACAGGTTTGTCATTTGGAAATTTGCATCCTCCCTATCTCATCATTTAAATAATCTATAAAAACACAAAATGGGACTGGGCCCTGGACCGACTTAATACAGAAATGACATCAAGCATCAGAAAATCATAGAATTGTTTGAGTTGGAAGGGCCCTTAAAGAGCATCTGGTTACAACCTACCTGTGTGGGCCCAGATTTCTCTCATTAGATCAGTTTGTTCAATGCCCCATCCAACCTGGCCTGGAACAGTTCCAGGGAGGGGGCAACCACAACTTTCTTGGACAACCTGATCCAGGATCTCACCACCCTCACAGGCAAGATTTTTTTTCCTAATCTCTGGCCTAAATCTTCCCTCTTAAGTTCCTCTCACTACACACCTGTGCGAAAAAGCCCTACCCCCATTTTCTTGTAGAGCCTTCTCAGATATTGGAAAGCCTCTATAAAGTCACCTCAGAGCCTGCCCTTCTCTAGGCTGAACTACCCCAACTCCCTCAGCCAAACTTTAACAAGTTATGTTTACACATAGTTTTTCAATTGCTTGTTTAATCACATTTTCAGGATTTCAGTTAGGCTCTACATGATATTGTCATTAGGACTTAGGCCAAGCCTTTGATTTCTCAAGATTCAGAGTATCTATTGCTGCATTTATATTCTGTTTTAAAAAAATACTGCATGCTGTTTTGAAAAAATGTGTTCAACAGGAAATGCAACTAAGAGAAAAACTCAGAGTAAAACTGAGTTTGAAATGCTTCTGCAAATCTTCAATTATGATTTTATTCTCAATTAGATTATATATATATATATATGAAGAGAGAGAGAGAGAGAGAGGGGGAGACCTTAGGAATGAGGTTTCTATTTTTTACCCTCTAATTGTTCTATTACCATGGAGATTGACTCCAGGTATTGCAGGCAGCTCAGTTTTAATGGAAAAAAGAAAAAATTAGTATTGAAACTGTTTAATATCATGTATACATCTTTTACTAATGATAAGTAAGAAAAACATTCTAAATGATTGTTAGATTATCTGGCTTTCCATTAACAAACCACCATACCTGAAATGCACGAAACAGCACCTAAAGGAGGTGTGCAGGGAACACTAAGCTCAAGATGTTTCCTTTGTGACTTTATAAAACAATAGTGCGGACAGTAATCAATTCCGTGAGGTGTGGCAAATACCTTCATTCTTTAGCTAGTCAAGTACAACTATTTTTGGCAAAACAGAAGGTCAAAATTGTTTGAAAGAAGGAACAAAATAGAGATCAACAGATAGAGAAGCTTTTTCCCTTTTTGAATTAAAAGAAACAAAACTATTAAAAAGCAGTTTTAAGGAAAATCTGATTTAAGGATCACTCTACAAAACAGTTGTAATCTAATGAGGATATGCTGGCTATGTGTCTGTATTAAAAAGGTGACTTATTGAAGCAATCTCCAATCAATGAATGGGACACACATAGTGAGATACCAAAATATTATATATACTATATACTGCTTATAAAAATTCAGGCAATCCCTCACAGAAGATGGCTTAATGAAAAAATCTAAACTTATTATAAACTTCAAATACACCTAGAAAATTAATTAAGAGGTAATAGTTCATGAATAAGTGAAGAACATGACTGAATAAATGTGAAGTTGCAACCTTAAAGATTTATCAAGACTTCAGTACCTTTTCAGGGAGAAAGATGGAATTGTTACCTTATCAAGAAAAAAGGGAGTTCGTATTCACACACTGCTCTGACCAAACTTCTCCATTTATTCCAGGGAAAGAAGACTACCTTTACATGAGCAGTGCAATAACAACTCTTCCACAGAATTTCAGAGGTGTACATGTAAAAAAAAGCATGGATACCGTGATTCAGTTCCATGTACAGTCTAGCCCCATATTTTTACATCATCACAGTGTATGTCCTAATCATGATTTAGTTGTAGCTACTTCTGCACCCCACTATTGGGCAATGCAAAACAGCTCTTCTTTGAGCCCTTCCCCATTTTCTTTTCTCTTAGACTTATGTCTAGCGAGCACAAGCCCTTTAGCAAGGAGTTCCATAACTCTGGTCTATAGTAAATAAGGATTAACTCATGTTCACAATCTGGGACAGGAGCCAATACGTCACTCTGGAATCATATGAAAAAGGAGAGAGAAGGTACAGAACGTATGAACTTCCTGCCCAAACCTGAGCTAAGATGCTTCCTGGGACCCTGAATTTCTCACTAAAAATCTGAGGATCATCTAAACATTTAGTTTTGAATATCATATCTATGGTTTATATGTTTACAGGCAGTGTCAGCTGCCTGTCAGTAATGCCCAGAAACCAGGATTATCTAGTTGACTTGAAATGAAAATAAAATGCCCATAATGGAGGATGCTTTTTAAAATCAACATTTTGTTTATCATGACACCTACTCTGATGTATGTACACAGTAGAAATTTTGAGACATTCATATATAAAAACATACAGAAAACATATGTATACTTAGAGACCTATTAAGCTTCTTTGGATTTGAATGAAAGGCTTTGCTATAATTGTCTGAAAAATATTTAAAGCTTGTTCTAGAATATAATAGTCATACAGATTTTTTAACTTGAAAAATATCAACAGGCAGGCTTAAGATATTTATATAAACCTCATCATCAAAAGAGGGTACACAAAGCTGCCATAGAAATTTATATATATATTTTGCCCCAACTTGTTGCAGTATTTATGTAATTCCAATTCAAACACTTCATTCCCCACACTTTGAGTGATGTCCCACTTTGGGTGATGAGTAATTTCATTCTCTTCCTGTAAGAGATCTAGTAAATGCTGAACTCCAATTCCACCTACATTTCCCAAAAAATAACCTTTTGGGTTTTGCTTAGGGGATGAAGGGATATGTACATATAATAGCAACCATTCAAGCTGTGTTCATGTGCAGCAATGTTGTCCAAGGTTTTACACACTATAATCAGCCTTGTCTTTTGTTCATGTTGAAATAAGAACTTCATGTAAGAAATAAGAACTTAAGAGCCCAAGTATACCACTAGAAATACAAAATAAAATCTGGAGAAGCAGAGTAGAATATTGGCCTCATTGTGACTAAAGGAAAAAACAGCAGCAACTGTAACTCTGATGCATTCTTCCTCTGTGTCTGTGTTGCAAGGACAAAATCTCTTTCAGTCTGAAACTCATTAGAGGCAGCAAGGAATATTCTGGGTATTTAATGAAATTAGTCAGAGGAATAGTCAGAGAAAGGTGATTGGCCATGATGATAACAGAAATACTGACCTGGCAATATGAGTAAATTGTCAGTTAAGATTAAGATACCTGATAAAAAAACATTTTAAAAATGATTGCAAATAGGTGTCCTAATCACCCTTTATGCTTCTCACCCTTATCATTTAGATAGCTAGTGCTATCTTCTCCCAGTTTGAGAAATACTACTTTGGCTTGAACAAAATGTCAAGCTTTTCTACATAATGCTAAGCTTTGATTTTCTGCTTCTTGATTTTGGTATGTAGCCCTTTGAAGATTCTTTTATAAGTCTCTTGCATTCAAAAAATTCTTATTTCATTACTTTTGCCTTCCAACTTCCTTTTCTGATGATTCCCCTTTAAAGACCGATATCATAAAGCTACAAAGACACGATTAGGAACAGCTATTTTTTTTAATTTCAGTTTAAAAAAATAAAGCTTAGGCCATAGCATTCAGCCAGTTAGAACACAAAGTTTCTAGTATAAATTTAAAGGATGTAAGAAGTTTAAAAAAAACACAGAATAAACCACAGATTAACAAATGGTCATTATTTCTTTCACATAAGCAAAATACTTTTCTTAAAGGCCATGGTAATCTATTGTTGGCACCATTTTAGTGGTATAAACTCTACATTAAGTATTGGTCTGTAAAGACAAGTCTCTCTCTCTTCCAAATAGCACATAACCTACGTGATTTAGTAGTTTCTATAGTAACTATATTTTTTGTTATTGAATAGCAAAGTATCTGTACACTCAAAACTTATTAGCTGCAGTAAATTTGTGGTAACTTCCCTTTAAATTTCTTTATTAAAAGTAATGGTTTCAGTGTATGCACCAAGCAATATCCCATTTTTGTACTTATCAACAGCTTCAAGTGTGTAATAAAAGAAAAAAAAGTCAAAGTATGAAACTACAAATTTCCTCAACTTTAAATAGTAAAGAAGTGAATGTTCCAAAGGATTTTATTGCTATCATTAGTCATAGAAGTAAAAGAAGCAAACGAATCCCGACCCCAAAACCTCGAGTCTCTGAAACTGGTGTTTTTAAAGTTATTTAGTATCTTCTGAAAGGAATAATTCCTGTTTCAATTTTTAAAGACATTTGTTTAATAAGAGATTTTTTTTTAAATGTCTGAAACCACTTCTATTCTTCCAAATGTATTTTGTGGACCAAAGATGTATTGCCTTTACTGTTTTTGACAAGAGCTGCAAAATCAATCTCACTATCAAAATCTTTGTTATACTTTAGTACAAATAGGAATGTATATTTTTATCCCATTACTTTCTTTTTATGAAATATAGCCATCATTAATACCATTAAAACAACAACCTCAGTACATATTCAGTAATTTTGAGTTTCACCATGACCTTTGACAAATTTCTCCACTTCTGATCTCCTCATTCTTTTCACATTTTACTGAAACTAAACACATACTACTTTAGATTAGCGTTTCAGTTCACTTTTCAAAAAGAAGAAAGCCTTGAAAAAGGCTATGAATAGTTACTGTTTTACAAATTAATGCAAGCAGTTGTACTCTCATGTTTTCAGAACATGCCATGAGAACCATTGCTGAAACTCAGGTTTTATATGCACTTGTTAAAAACTATTAAAATCTGTGGATAGTCAGCAACTTTAGATGTTTACACAGAACCTTCAGAACAGAACTGTTTGATATCAGACTGAAATGTAAGCTTTTTTTGGTCACATTTTTAGGGCCTAAAAATGTGCATACGTCCTTTTGAAAACTTAGTCCTTCACTTTCAAAAACTACAGACCACAAATAGCAGCTGTACTTGCTAATTTTGTCTTCTGAAAATAAAGCTGACTAAATACCTCTAAAGTATTATTGAGATCTAGTGATCTTCAAAAGTTTTTTCCCCATATCTTTAATTAAGACACATACACATCAATGTAAATGTGTGGTTTAATTCCATGGTGAATTTGGCCTGAAATATAGATTAGCAAAATTGGAAACAGCTGTGCAAGAAACTACTTTCCTCTTCCATTTATAGTATTGTATCCCAATTTAAACTCCATCATTTTAGTATAAAGTGATACCCCCCCACAAACTCTCTCTTCTCATCCAGATGTTTATGGATTTTTCAGATGATCCTCAGTGAAATTGCCAAAACTAACAAAAAGTGTTAACATGTAAATTCAACATATTGTTTCATGCTCATCATGGCCTTTTCTGCATCAGTGCCAATCCTCATTAAATTTCAGATGTACTTTGGTTGACACTGATACAGAAAAGAACTCTGACTCATCATCTCATTGTGGGATGGGTTCTTATTTAATTTTTTTGTCTGATTCATGAACTGTTTTTTTGTAGTTCTAAAAATGGTTCATGAATTGCTTGGGAGATGAGAAAATTAATAATAATGATCCAATTTACTGTACATTGAATTGAACTGATTATCATGCAACATACCGACAGACTTTTCATGGCAAATAAGTTCTATAGACAGAGGTTTTGTTTCCCTTCTTACTGGACATGTCATTATAGTGTAAAATAATCATTAAGCTCTTAGGCCAAGATCCAGCAAAGTGCTTAAGCACTTGCTTAATTATAAGTTTATGCAAAATCTAAAGTGAAACTACAGAAGAGTCAAATTATATTCTTTATAATAGACATGAAAAACTTTAGAGATGCATATACTTAAACATTTTGTTGCATTTTTTGTACATTTAAAAATGAATCTTACTACATATATTCATAATGTAAGATTTATAGCAGTAACTTTTATGTATGGGAATATTTGACATTCTAACAAGTTATCACTTGTAGAATGTCTGTTAGATGGGTTGTTGGCTGGCAGGTCAAGGGGCTTCATTCATCTCCAGTTGATCATGACTACATAACTGTTAATTATTTTGTTGGGAATAGTTTTAGAAAGCTTGATTTATCAGACAATTGAGAATGAGGAACAAAATGCAGTATTTAGTCTAATCCATCAATCCACTTGCCAATGCAAAAAAAAAAAATATAATTATTAGAAACACAAAGAAGAGATAGCCTAAGATTTTATTATTTTCTTTTTAGCATAACTAATGGTGAATGCATGTTTCCCTTACTCTAATGATTTCTACAACCTAAGAATTTCTCTTTATCATAGAATTTCAGTGGGGGGTTAAATTCTTTCAAATTACTACTGTACATGTGTAATATGTTTATGAAGTGGAATAGGCTACTGTAAGCAAAAGGAGATATTTGATGGGGGTAAACAGGCACTCCAGCATGGCATGCTACCTTGCCTAACATTCAGACAACTCAGCCTTACAGTGGAATATGGGATCCTTAATTAAAGGCTGAAGGTCATTGAGGGGTTTATACCAGCAGACCATAGTTCAACCCAACCATCTATGCTGATCAAAGATCTGTCTAGAACAAATTCATATGGGATCTCTGAGAACAAGGATATGTCATGAGCATGGTTCCTTTCCATCACTTACTACATTAATCAGGTTTCTGCCTGAATATTCTTGCACCAGATAAAAGTCTCTGAAGTCCATACTATACAAAAGCCATGACAAGAAAGGATGAATCTTTTCACTGTAATCCCAAGTCCATAAAACAAACAAATAAAAAAACCCAAACAAATAAAAAACCCAAACAAATAAAAAAACCCAAACAAACGACCTTACTACTAATATTTAGCTATTTTTGCACCAATACATCTGATGTGAAGCCTGCTCCTAAAGGAGTAAATTGAGCATTGAGGTATGCTTACTAGATCAGACTCTGGGGGGGGGGGTTGTGTGTGAGAAATAAACAGCATCATTGGAATGTATGTTACATGGGAATGAGATTCTAAAGTGTTTGGGAAGCTCAGGACAGGCATTTCCTTCATTTCCCAGACAGAAACAAAGAGGGTTATGTTCCCAGGATGCTGAAGTGTTTAAACATATGTACTTTTGTTAAGTTACTTTCCTCAAATGCAGTATGTTGGCTAATACATTAGAATGTAGTCAGTCTCAATTGCCTGACACAGGCTCACAGGAAGGCAGCTTACTTTATCCTGTGCCACAGTGCACACCTTAAGATTAAAGAACTGATTGATCCTTGCAGTGGTAGTTGTGAAATATGATCCAGAATTCTACCTTTTTCAATTTCATAGCAACTATACAGCTAAGGATAAATGTCCAATTTGAAAACTCGGGTTTCACTTAGAATTTGATAGAAGATAAAAGTTGTCAGGGAATTAGCATAGAAATTTCAGAAAAAAATAATTGAAACCTGAATTCCTACGCTGCTTCTGAAGATTGATATCCCATGACAATGAGCTTTGATAAATAACTCTAGCTGAGGATCTGTTCTTATGCTCTGTACAGAGTCTGTGCAATAATCCAGCATACTGACAGATTTTAGAAAACCTCTCATTCTATCTTCATCCACAAGATATCTTCGCAATACAGTAAAATCTTTTCAGTACTGGAAATCTTCCAGGGTGATGCGCATAGAACATTGCTTCTTTCCTCAGTAACTTAAATATCCAAAGAAAATGTATTGTTCTCTCTTCAGTTTTCTTTGATTTCTTTCCATATCAATCACTGCAAGAGCTTTTGAAGTTGCAAATTAACACCTGATCCAATATATAATAATGATATAAAATCATTAATCACCACTTAATTATTTTTTTTTTTTAGCATGCAAGACCTCATCTCCAAGTAATAGAAAGCAGACAGGAAAAGATAAGCGATAAAGATGAGACACGAAATGATGCAATGAAGAGACAGAAAATTAGTTTGAAAAGATCTGTCAGGACTATTTCAGACAGAACTCAGAAAAATGCTCAACATTACATTGAAGAGTATAACTTAAAAAGAAGCATTTCTCAACATTTAATCTCTGATCTCAACACTAATTCTAAGTTTACTCTTTCACCTCAACTTATGTTTAATTACATTTCAGTAAAGCAGGAGCAACCATGTTCTTCAATAGTCCTATCATTTTTTCAAATGCAAATCAAAACAAAAGTTTTTGAGTTGAAGCAGAGAAGATTAGGGATTGCTTTTCTTAAATAGATTATGACTAAAAATTCTTTAAATTACTTTGTACAGGAAGTGTAATCACTGTTGTTAAATTCATATTGCAACAGCAACTAGAAGGCCTAGACATTCACCATGCACTTTGCAAACTAAACAAAAATATGGTCTTTTACACACAAAAAATTCCCACACAAAACCAAGAATTACAGGCAAGTATATTGCTCAGTTCCTTAGGGCTCAGCATGCTGTAGCCAGCTTGCTTGCTTCTTTCAGACAAAGTGAGTTCCAGAATTTCCACAAGTGTATTTAAATAAGGAAATGTTTTTCCTTTCATGTGCTTTTGTCTCTTTATTGAGAATAAAAGCATAAGCAAGATTCCAAGTGAGGGAAGTTTCAGATATATATACACAATTTTTTATGTTTTTTTGTTGTTGCATGTGTTTTCATAGCAACTGCTTGGGTGTTTCATCCTTGAGAGAACTCAACAACTGCATAAAAATCCCACATGGGTTTTCCCCCTTCCTCTACTATGAGAAAGGCAAAAAACACATTAGTGAATTTATACTGCATTCCTTCAGCATTTGTTGACTCAACACTATTTAAAAAAATAAAACAAAGCTCAGCAAAAGATAGCAATTTTTTTTTTATAGTCTCCTTTTTAACAAGTTGGAAATTAGTGCATTCAGGTTTTTGAATTGTAGTATTTTGAGACTAGACTGACTTGTAGAAATAATGCTCAGTTGTACATATTTCTTCATACAAACTAATTTTCTGAGGCTGCAAAATCTTTTTGGAAAAAAGGAAGCAGCCCAAGCTCTCTTTGCAACGCTTCAATACAGACAGAAAAAAGCCACAGAATTTAAAAATACAAAATATACATAATAAACAAAAGCTTGCAGTTCTGTTAGACAAATCCTTAAATTTCTTATCTGTTCCTGTGTAAGCACCATGGAAAGACTCTCATAAAATTCAAATATTTTGGCCATAAAAACAATTACATACTTCACTTATAACTGAAAGTTATCTTTGTTTTGAAAGTCAAGGGAGGGCTGAAAGCAGGTGTACATCCACCTGTCCATTCCCAATGGCTTTGGGCATAAACATCAAATCAGCTCCATTATTTTAATGGATATACTTGTCCATTATACTGCATGAGTCAGTATAGTTTGACATAATTTTATTTTTTTCACATACAAATATTATCCTTAAACCTTTACTAACCTTTTTCAAGAATTAAAACCAAAGCAAATAATTAAGTAAAACTATTAAAACAATTATTTTTTCTTATTTTCAAATTATGAGAGAGCATTTTTTCACCAAAAATATTTGTTCTACAAGAAAAGCAGCTCAGATTTCTGAGGCAGCAAAACATTTTTCCAATGAGAATTTTCACAACCACTCCATTTATCTAGGCAATTTTTGTAAATTTTTAGAAAGTTTTAATTATGTCAATTTTAATAGTAGCATACTGAACTTTGACCACAAAATCAAATTGGAGCTGCAATTTTTCAGGCCAGAAGTTCAATATCATGTACAGCACTAATTATTTTTCATAATTATTACAATTGTGCTTTATTTATGAAAGATTTGGAAGCAATGATCAGCAGTTACTATAGTTGCATCTGACATTATCTTCTCTTTCAGAATTTAAGCAGGATTAGGGTAGACCATCAGGGTAAGAGATGGGACATATGCCTACAGTTAATATACTCATAACTGCCCAAAGAGTAATATCAATTTTTCCAGTAGTCTCTCTGTATTCCACACCTGGAGCCATTTCTACAGCAAATTACGCAGAATCACAGAAAATGCAAACGCTGTAAAATTTTTGCAAACTTTGTAAAATCAATTACTTGATTTTATTTACTTTGTTGACCATGAGACCATCAAGTGTTGTGTGCCATCAAAAATATGCCTTCTTGATGAATACTTGAAAATGAGAAATACAGAAAGTAAAAAGAAAACGCAAAATAGACATTTACAACTTGTGCTGTTTGAATTTAAAACCATTTATTGTATTCAAGTACCAAACATGTTACTTATTTTACTGGAAAAAGTCTTTTCCCATAAGTATTTAGGAATTCAGAAGAATGCTATACAGATCCTCAGGAGTATTTTTTAATAGGTGGATAGCAAATTAATTCAAAATCAGACAAATGAAGACAAGCTTGGCACCATCTAAAGATGACTTCTCAGAATCACAGCTTTGGACATAGGTGCCTAAGTTTTGCATTTTAACTTTTTTACCTGTTCTGCAGCTTCTACAATTCAAGATACTTTTTCAAATTATATAAATTAATATCTCCAGTGTCCTTAGACAATATTAAATACATTGGGAATGAAATATTAAAAGTATATTGCTCAAACCAGGACAGCTTATTAAGAAATACAATATTTAGAGCAACCACGCTGGATTAGTTGGATTAACTTTTTAGGACACAGGCATAAGGATAGAGTATACAGAAGGATCTGTGCTGGACATTTCAACAATAGCTACTGCTTGGTGAAATAAAATGATCACACCTACTGAGTTTCCAAAGCTCAAATCATGCTGTAAAGAAAACATTGTAAAAGCAATGTTTTAAAATTGCAGATAAACTGAACTTATTTACAGGGTCTTGACAGTGATACCTAGAGTACATGATGCAACAGAACAGCAACATTTTTACAGCTGTTTCATTCTCCTGTTCAGTACAGTATGCCAGTACAATATGAAAACTAACTGAATAATCTAATGCAAGTCTGACTTGCATTAAGTGTGTTCTATTACACTTGGAACATTCTGCACCACCATTATAGAAGAACCCTTGGAAGACTAGAAGCAAGATGTTCAAAATAATTGTTAGAGTGGGTTTTATGTGGTTGGGAACCAAGGTATAGTAACTGTCTTTGTTCTAGACCTAGCATAAAACCAGAAACCCTTATACTGAAAATAAGAATATGTCCATTATTTTTAGAAGGGTGACAACCAAAAGAGAAATGTATGGTAGAAACTAGAGAGCCTACATCAGTAGAATTAAGCCACAATTAAACACTTTCCTGTTCACTCCTTAAAGGTGCACAAAAATGCCCCAAATTTTAAACATTTAAAAGCTTTTTAAAAGGACACTAAATTTCCTTCTGACCTGGAACCAATTACTCTAGCAAGTCACAGCAAGTTAATGATTACAAAGAGAAGCTCCAGAGCACTTAAATTTGGTACTTAAATTTGTATGAAATATTTAAAATACAATACTGAATATAAAAATCACATAATCCAAGAACACATTCACCATTAATCACTCCAAAAATATACATACTTCAAGAAGATATAGGAACACCACAGCATTCACTTTTTCTTGAAATGCAGATTATTAATATAAGCTTTATTTTAAAGACTTTGTAATTATCTGTAGTCTTTTGAAACTAATATAATTTTATCCAAGGAAGGAAAATTTGTTGTTAAATGTATTATTACTGAATTTAATGAAAGCTAATAATTGTTAGAATGTATTTGGTTAGTAATGTTTTGTCTACTTGTTTTGTAAATGTTGCAAAGTCGACAATACGAATTAATATAAAGTATTGTAGCAATACTATTAAGTCAGAATTAATAATGAATATTAACTCTTGAATATTTGCTTGAGTTAGCTATCCACCTGCAGTGTCTGCAAAATTCCTTCATGACAAAATACACTAACACCAGGCGTTTATATCAGACTCACAAGAGTAACTCTAGTTAAGGGCTCCAAGTGTATTATTGTTGGGGATTTTTCAATGAATCTGATTAGATCAAACAGACAACTGAGATTAAAACTACTTTTAGCTCAAATTAGCATAAGCTTTCTCTAGTCAAATAATCAGTCACAGAATTGTAATGGTTGGAAATTACCTCCAAGATCACCATGACCAACCATCAACATCTCCCCCTTCCCCAAAAATAAAATACAACTCATATGTCACCATGCCTACTCAACCATAAGGAGCCTCATCTACAGGGTTTTTAAATACCTCCAGGGATGGTGATTCCACCACCTCCCTGGGCAGTCCATACCAATACCTAACTGTTCTCTCAGTAAAAAGTCTTTATAATAACTGGCCTAAACACCCCCAGTTGCAACAACAAGCCATTTCCTCTAGTTCTATCATTTATTTGAGAAAAGAGGCCAACACCCACCTTATTTATAGAGGGAACTAACAAACACTGGACTTGCATTTGGGTTAAACTTCTAAGTGAACTTCTTCAGACACATTACACCTTGATGTTCTTTTTACTTTAAGGTGGGTTCATGCAATTCACTGAATATTGCTTTGGTCTGACTTGAACCATGATGAACAAAGAGCTTGGTTAAAAATTCAGACAGCATGTCCTCTTTTTATCAGTATCATCTACTGTCTTCTGACCAAACAAGAAAAAAAACTGGAAGTTGATCTAAGGTAAAGCAAGTTTCAAGCAGTAACAGGTTGAACTGTATTATATATCAAGAAAGAGCTGCTATGTACTGAGCCTGCCACATGTAACGCAGTGAAAAAATGACAGGTAAATGCCCCACGTGACTTATACCTCAAGCCAGTCTTTTCTTACAAGATAATTTTTAAGCCTGAGAAAGTCTACTTTCAAAGAAATCTTTTTAAAGAGACTTGTTTTCCTTTTAAAAAGACTTGTTTTATGATCACTACTTGGTATATTAAAGAACTATGATAGCCCTTAGCAAATCTCCCTTTTCAGATGAAGATGGCATTTTCGAATTCTACTTCAAAACACATCTGCTTGGGGAAAGTTTAAATGCAAACTCTTAAACTCAGCAGCAGTAGTGTTACATTCTCAAGCTTTTTTTGAGCAGCTCTTTACTTTCTATGCTCATGATGCTAGTTGCTACAGAACCTGAATATCCTCTTTACAACAAGGAAATTTTGTACAAAAATTCCTGAAAATATACTTTAAATTTCCTTAAAGTGTTTTTAATCTAAATCTGTATTGTTAGTGGTAAAGTTGCTGGAAATATACAGAGAATAAAAGCATTCTTAATTCTTGAAATGACAACTTTTACCTAAATGGTGTCACGTTTGTGACAAGACAAAAACTGTTGTTATCTTTTTGGCAGCTTACTACTTGATGAAGCATATAAGTATCAATAAAAGGCTTATTAAATTAAGGGAAACTGTATTATTATTTTGTTATTCAAACATTTAAAAACCTACAGAAACGAAAGACCTATGTAATACCAAGATGGTTTACAATATTTAACACAATTTCTGTGCTGCTGTATTTGCAGTCATAAGCACTTGCTAGTTTTTTTTGCACAGGAAAAAATTATCTCCATTATGAGACTACATCAGCAGGTGAAGTCTGAAGATTTTCCTGTTTGTTGAAATTTTCTATTTACATTATGCTCTGCATTTCTACAGAATCTCTTCTAGAGGTGTGTGCAGAAACAAAGATGAGAGACCAAGGTGAGCATTGCATATAATCATCAAGTAACAAACTCATGTGAGAAGACAAATGTGTTTCAGAAGTCCCTTTTGAGTTTATGTATTCCCTTCCAGAGTCTAGAGAAGGAATAACTTTTAAACTTTACTTCAGATGTGCTGAAGAACCAAGTCAATATTTGCTGTGACTTGAGGTAGGTGGGGCGGGATGTGAGGTCATCCATTTTCTTTAATATTTTGGAAATATGGCCATTTTTAGATTTTCTTGACAAATCAGCCTAGACCAAAATTTTGAGGTTTGCTGTCTGGTTTTGCAGTACAATAAAACAGGCACAGTGCAGTACAATAGAGTTGTAAATAATCCAAGAAAATTATTCACTATATTCATATGAAGGCTGCTTGATCATTTCAGTGGATATCACTTAAGGCAAGTATTGGTTTTATGGTAATGGAATCAACAAGCCATTTATGGATCATACAGAATGTTCTTCTATTAATTATTTCAGACTTTGTAGGCAGAGAGATACAGTCTGCAATACTCTTGAAAAACCATAAAATGTAAATATTTTGTGACCACGCTTTTTCTAAAGTCGTAACGTAACACCAGGAAAGTAGATTAATGGATATTCATGAATGGCTAAGTTTAACTGAATTTTCAACAAAACTTTTAAGTATAGAAAATGGAAAAATGTGGCACTGTGTATCACCTTTAGTGTCCATTACCTTCCATGGTGCTAACCACTACATTTTTTAGTTTATCACAGTCTTTTGTTAGTTGAAAAGTAAAACTTTTTTTTTATCTAATCAATTTTGTGTAATTAAGCAATAAAGGCAGAATAATAAAATTACTCCTACAAATAAATGATGCGTGTCAAAGTTATTCAATAACACAACATGAAGATGAAGTACTATATGAAACTTGTTTCATAGCCTGAAACGCATCCATATTATTATCTCCCTGTCTATTGCACTGCTCTGTTTTTTTTCTCTATTTCATCTTTATCTCCTATTTTTTCTGTGTAACAGAATATGTAAGATGACATCCAACATATCTTTATCCAAATATACAGTCCAGATTTCAAGTGCTTACTCACGTTTCTGAAGTCTTCCTGGGTTCTTCAGCTAGGCTGGACATCTCTGCATGCACATCTGATACACAGGAAGCATCTATGTAAATAAAGTATAATTATAAACAATCTTTCTAATAAAAGTGATAGTGAGAAAATACACAGTAAGAGTAACCTTATGATACTAAATAATTCAAATAAGTGAAGTTTTTACAACCTTTTCACTTACTGTGAGTTTAAGGAAAAAACATTGTTATATCAGACAAAAGTATTGCATTTTATTGATTTTAAAAGGCAGGAGTAACATCTGTACAAGCATAATTGCAAGATAACTAAGCTTAAAGCAGAAAGAATGAAAAATTAGTGCAAGATTTTTTTTTTAATGTTGCACAGTAAGGATGTTTAATCTGAGAAATAGTTTGTAACATTGTGCATAACTAAAAAGCAAAAGTAGTTTGCAATATTAAACTGGATAGTTACTAAATCAAGTGACTACTAAGAAAGGTTTTTACAAGAGAACTTTTTGTATTCAAGGTAAAAGTGCTGTATGGGGGAAAATTGAAAATGTACACACAAAGGGTCCATATATATGTGTCATAGTTTTAACCAATAACTGGGTGAAAGATCCTCTGCTATCCCCCAACCATCCCAGGGGAAGATGAAAAGGGAGTAAGAGAGAGAGACTTTAAGATTGAAAAAAAACAAGCAAACAAAAGAATCTTGAGATTTAATGAAATAATAGCTAGCAATAATAATGATGGCAAGCTACCCACACATACATATAAATATGTGAATATCATCAAAGACATAAATGAACATGCAAATACAGAACCCACACTCCTCAGGTGGTTTTACTTCTCAGAGAGGTCCCAAAGAGGACTTGAAAGCACCTGGGGATGCCTGAGCCCAGGGACCCACTCACAAAAAATATTGGAGCAGCTGAGCCAGCCTTAAACAGGAACACGACTTGCCTCAATGAACGGTGTTCTTCTCAAAGATGCAGGAAAAGCAGCCACATAGGGAGAAACAACCCAAGCAACACACCCACTGAAGAAGACAAGCATGGGCTCTCGAAGGAGCCATTTTATACTGAGCACCATGGGCAGGAACACTGTGATTGGTCCATTTGGGTCACCTGACCCATCCTTCCCTTCCCACAGGCACAGCTGCTCCCCATTTTAGCTGCCTAATCAACAGGACAGCTGTGGGGAGGGTCTAAGAAGGTCTTAAATCAGTATAACCATATCCAGTTTTTATCTCAAACCAGGACAAAACATGTTCAGAAATATCTGAAAAAAAAATATCTTAATCTTCCAGACTGCTGCATGAACCAGAAATAATATAATAAAATTTGTCCATAGCAACTGGTTTGTTATTGTAAGGTGGTTCTGAGACAAATAAAAGAAAATACTATTGTATATAGTTTACCATTTTTATTATTTACAATCTAACACTTGGCCTGGAGTCGAAGTAAATACCGAGTTCTTAAAAAAAAATCATAATCTGGAAAATCATCATGACATGCATTTTATTCATTTACTGTTTTGCATATGCAGAAATTACTATTACGAATTTACTGCAAGAAGTTCTTATTGCATCGGCAAAATGGGTGAGGTCTTCATCAAAACTGTCTTTTGCCCACAGCTGCAAATATGAGTCCTACAAGGCTGAAAGATTGGATAGAATGCAACACCATAAATCTAAAATTATGATATGTAGTATGCTGAAACCTTGCCTATTTTTTTACACAGGACCAGCATCTAGTACTGCTAGGACTGTTAGGATTAGGGTCACTCAGAAAGCAGAAAGACCAAGTTCATAGGGTCAGATTTAATCTGAAACAACAGAATGTCCTGATTCTGTACATTCAGAAAATACCACCCGATAGAGTTTTCTTTGTTTCCAACAATATTTTTAAAAGTTCATTATGTTTGCTACAGAGGGGGAGGTACAGTAGAATTATTGAATTAAATTGAAGACATTTGAACTTGTACCTGAAGTACAAGTTTGAGCTGTGATCATCTGGAAACATCCAGACTGAGTAGATGAGCATGATTTTAGTCCATCTATTGAGAAAGATAAATAATCAAGGTTAACCATGACTATATTTTTAAAAATTTGGACAGATAAATTTTTATGTCATGCAGCAGTAAGATTGGAAGTGGCAGGCAGATGAAAGCCTTCTAAAGCTTAAATTATCATTGCCTATTAAAGCTTGGGAACTTGGGCTATCTGTCCCTGCTTGTTAAATGCTCTAATTGTTGTTTATTCATTTTGTTGCTTAGATTGTTTGTTTTTATTTATTTTGTTGTTGAGTATTTTGTTGCATTTTATGTCTATTGTGGTTTGGGTCTATTGTGTATTTTAATGCAAATGTGTTTGTAAGAAGTGAATTTGGATTACTGTAAGATTTCTTTCAGTTTCCTCTTTTTTTTGCCTTAACAATTTTGCATCTCAAATCTACCCTGTTGCCAAGTGGACCTCTGTAACACACTTGGCTAAGTGACAAGATTGTGCTGCTCATGAATGTACTTCACTGAATCTAAATAATCTACCAGTGTGTAGATAGGTTATGTAAATATAAATCAGAACAGGTCCTAGGGACATTGACATTAATGGGCAGGGATAGTATGCATAGCACAGAGACCCAAGAAAGCTCCAAAATTAAAGCAGGTAGAGTCTAAACTTCTGTAGTCTTAAATCCTGATCTTGAAAAGTACTCAGGGTTGATAAAATTCTACATTCAGGCAGAATCTGGCAGGTTTTATGCATCCGAAAGACAAAGAATCTGGCAATTTAGTCTGACCTTTTTGTCTAACGCCAATCCACAAAAAGGGCCGGAAGGAGGACCCGGGAAACTACAGGCCCATCAGCCTGACCTCAGTGCCTGGCAGGGTCATGGAACAGACCATCCTCAGTGCAATCACACAGCACCTGCAGGATGGGCAAGGGATCAGACCCAGCCAGCACGGGTTTAGGAAGGGCAGGTCCTGTCTGACCAACCTGATCTCCTTTTATGATCAGGTGACCCGACTGGTGGATGAGGGGAAGGCGGTGGATGTGGTTTACCTGGATTTCAGCAAAGCCTTTGACACCATCCCCCATAGCATTCTCCTGAAAAAGCTGTCAGCTCACAGCTTGGACAGGGGCACTCTGTGCTGGGTTAGGAACTGGCTGGAGGGCCGGGCCCAGAGAGTGGTGCTGAACGGGGCTGCATCCAGTTGGCGGCCGGTCACTAGTGGTGTCCCCCAGGGATCAGTATTGGGCCCAGTTCTGTTTAATATCTTTATCGACGACTTAGACGAAGGGATTGAGTCCATCATCAGCAAATTCGCAGATGACACCAAGCTGGGAGGAAGTGTGGACCAACTCGAAGGCAGGAGGGCTCTGCAGAGGGACCTGGACAGACTAGAGAGCTGGGCCGATTCCAACGGGATGAGGTTCAACAAGGCCAAGTGCCGGGTCCTGCACTTTGGCCACAACAACCCCATGCAGCGCTACAGGCTGGGCACAGAGTGGCTGGAGAGCAGCCAGGCAGAAAGGGACCTGGGAGTCTGCATCGACAAGAAACTGAACATGAGCCAGCAGTGTGCCCAGGCGGCCAAGAAGGCCAATGGCATCCTGGCCTGCATCAGAAACAGCGTCACCAGCAGGTCCAGGGAGGTGATTCTGCCCCTGTACTCAGCCCTGGTGAGGCCACACCTCGAGTACTGTGTCCAGTTCTGGGCCCCTCAGTTTAAGAAGGATGTAGAGGTCCTGGAACAGGTCCAAAGGAGGGCAACCAGGCTGGTGAAGGGACTCGAGCACAGGCCCTGTGAGGAGAGGCTGAGAGAGCTGGGGCTGTTCAGCCTGAAGAAGAGGAGGCTCAGGGGAGACCTCATTGCTGTCTACAACTACCTGAAAGGAGGCTGTAGCGAGGTGGGAACTGGACTCTTTTCACAGACGACCTTCAACAAGACAAGAGGACACAGTCTTAAGTTGTGCCAGGGGAGGTTTAGGTTAGATATTAGAAAGAATTTCTTCACGGAGAGGGTGATTAGGCTATGGAATGGACTGCCCGGTGAGGTGGTAGATTCTCCGTCCCTGGAGACATTTAAAAAAAGACTGGATGTGGCACTCAGTGCCATGGTCTAGCAACTGCTCCGGTGGGTCAAGGGTTGGACTAGATGATCTCTGAGGTCCCTTCCAACCCGGCTAATTCTATGATTCTATGATTCTAACGCTTAAAACTACACCTTCTTTACATCAAGCATCAACTGTTCTTTTAGGAGGAGGCATATTAATACTGCTGGTTGAAAGAACACAAATGGTTAACCCTTTCCTCTATGTGCAGATTCTAAAATATTAACTTGAACACGTCTATGAAGACAATGCCTTGAAGATAGGTAGCATTTCCATTGTCCTTCAGAAACATCTGGTAATGGACATTTTTTAAATAATCAGGAAATATTTCTATCAAGGCAAATAAACATACTATAGCAGATCTATATGCAGAGATCTGCTAAGAATTATTTGCAAAGTGAAAGCATTATCCTAAATCTGGAGAAGAGAAGGCTGAAGCAACGAAAATTCTTAATAATCTTCTGGATTCCTGCAAACTTTCTTAAATTTAAGGATACAAATTAATTTGAGGTATCTCTCAGAAGTATATTCCAATGATCAGTTAAGGGATGTCTGCAGAACAGGAGATTATGTTGCTAGTGGCAAGGTGAGAACTAGATATTTGGACCTAACCCACTGCAGGAACCCTTTATTGACCTTTCTAAACCTTCTCTGAAAATAGTGATCCAAACATGAAGTTGGAATAAAATAATTGCAGTAGCTCAGTAGTTAGAATCTAGCCACAAGGATCATTGTCTCATTTCTTTCTCTCTTCTTTTCCCCAGGGAATTATGTGCAGATTGTGATCTCCCTTTTACAATGAAATGGTAAAATGAGAAAGCAGTTTTATCACAGGTTCTTATCTAAATTTTTGTGTTGACTATTGCATCGTTGTACCACTGGCTTCACGAAACATGCTTCTGCTAGAACCTGGATGGAGTTCACTAACCCAGTTATTAAAAGCCACTACATGTTAATTGAATCATCAGTGAGAAGAGTGCATACTGTGTACCAAATTCACTGCTGGTAAAATAAAAGGCACATTTAATATAATGACAATAAATCCAGCCCCTGTGATTCACTGTTTTGTTTTGTACACTGTTTGGGTTTTGTACACTGTTTTGTTATGTGATAATTTTTAAAAGGGTGTGCTTTAGAGTACTCTCATTTAAATTTTTGCATATCAAGTAAGTAGTATTTAGAAATTTTATATACCTTGTAGCGGATTTTAGTATTGAATTCTCATTCCAAATTACTTTTGCTTGATTAAGTTTTCTTCTGCAGCCTGTCTGTCTCTCCCTGATGTGTCTGACTCAGTAGCTGGGAAAGAAGTGTCTTCTATCAATCAATGACAGAAAGTGCTGAATCTGAAAATGCTGACTGAGCACCAGGGAGGACAGGCAGACTGCTGATAGCAGTCAAGGGAAGTTGATAATTTTCAATATGAGTGTTAACTGCCTTTTAAAACGTATCCAAAAGATTAAACAGGAAGAAAAAATTACTCTCCTCAAACAAATGTACAATAAAACCATTAACCTGATATTAGCACTTCCAGAACAAAGTAAAATAATTATATAACCCCAGTTGAACTTTCTACAATGACAATGACTAAAAAATTAAGAACATGGTTTATTATTGTCTCCTTAATATTATATGCCAAATAGAATTCTAAATATTTCACAGTTAACTAGGCAAGTAATCATACTGCAACCATTTCAGAGTTCTTGAACAAGAATGGATGTTCACAGCAGAGTGTGACTTCACTAGTGACTTTCTGAGATTATAACACTTTTCCAGGAATGACTGAAGTGCTATACAGTGCTATGAGACAGTAAGTATTCACTTTCATTGTCTATTGATTAATTAGTTTAATGTAAAATGTACACAGAATTTAATTTGTAATAAATATATGCATACCTATATACACAGTTAACTGCAGATCTGCACATCCTGTCATAAAAATATAAAATTACCATTCTAAGAAACAACTGCAGGGAGGGGAAATTTATGTCTGTTCAGCCTCATTATTTTCCTGGTGATGAATGAAGTTTTCACACTTAATATGCAGAAATTAAAGATGCAAAATATCAAGTGATTGCGTGTGTGAATATTTAACTTAGTTTTTATTTTGTAATAATGTATCCTTTATTTTGAGATCTTTGTTTTCAAGCCACATTTCTGAAAATACTGGCTTCTTAATAAAATCTAGGGAGCTTCCCCACCAAAGGGGAGTTTGGCAAGGCCAAAATTGCACAGGTAGTGCCAGCAGAAGAGCCATGCAGAAGAATAAGAACTGATTTTCTGCAAAGCCAATTGATTTGATAATTGTAGCCCATATTGGCAGACAAATTCAAGATGTCATTTAGCAGTGCTTTGTCAAGGTTAATGAATATACTTGTCTCTGGCTAGTAAGGACAGCATCACTTTGGATCACAATTAGCTTCTCACAATCATCTGTTGTTTACATTGCACAGAGCAATGTGCTGCTTCAAAGATACAAAACTACCTATTTTATGTTCTGCCCTATACAAGGGAACTTTTGCACACTCATGGCAAAAGGGCTGCAGTGACTTTCTAATATGAAAATTCAGAGTTTTTAAACAAACAAAAAAAATGCTGTTTAGCGAATGAAAGGACCAGAGACCAAAAGCTGGTAAAGAGATCTGAATCTGAAGGTCCAGCCAAGGCATTATTTTCCTTTTGTTAGTTACTGTCCCAGTCAGGATACTTGTAGATTTTTGTACAGAGATTGTGCAATTGCAATTAAATAATTTTGCTCCTGTAATAACTTAGTTCTGTGTATTTCAATCATTAGCTTAAAATTTAGAATCTTATATTTTTATTGAATTAGTCACATTCCATCTACCCACCATTCTGATGGAGCCATCGCTATCAGGTGAAAGAGAGACTTCCAAAATCTGGGAAACATTCTTCAACTACGTGTATACAAGTGACCAAATATCTTCCCTCCATTTCTAAGTTAAGCAGAAAAAACAAATTATTTGAAGAAGAATATTGAGTTACTTGTTAAATTTCTGTTGGTGTATTTGCTCTGAGTTGTCTAAGAAATTAATTTCATTTTCACGTATGCCCACAGGAATCATACTTAAAATCAGCAAAACTCCAAGTGGGAATCAGAGACAATTTAACTCAGGCTTTCACCTTTTTTTGTTGTTGTTTTTTTTTTTAGTTTCTAGCATTTTGTTTTATAACCACAAGCGATTGTGACAATAAAGTAAAGCAAAGCAGATCTTTCCTTCCAACTGACACTGCATACCACAGACTCCTCCTTTATTACTCATGACTGTATACATCCAGTATTGCACGAAGAAACTTAGAGATTCATTAAAAAATGATCAAGATGAGTTATCAGATATGAAAAAATATAGAGTCTGAATTTCTGTCCATGATCAGAAATCAGACAAAATTGTAGTCTATAACACATACTTACACATTAATGGTTTTGTCCTGATATTGCATATATCTTCAGTGGCTAAGTTGCAATTAAAAAAAAACTGTCTCAATGTGTGTACAGTAAAAAATCTAGCAGCTTACACTGGCTGGAAGTTCCATCACAGATTACTGCACTTTATGATTTCATGTAGTAAGTGAACAAATATAAATAAAAACAGAGTAATGCATCTTAAAATGCACTTTATTCATTTGTTTGACAAGCATAATTTTGTTATGATAGTACTTCACAGTATACTTGCAAATGTTCAACAGTGCATTTGGCAAAAGTAATGTAGTTTAAGTAATGCAATATTTCATTAAAATACAGTTCAGCTTCTACATCTGAAATGTGGAAATATTTCTAGTGTGCAGAATGCTACAGACTAGCAATTAATGAATGATAAAGAACTTACTTTAGCAAAATAGTATAAATATATATTGTCCATGAAAAGAATACAAAAAATTCACTTATTTTCACTTATTCACACCTCTGGGAAAGCTTTTTAATCCACTTTTAAGGACTGGATTTTCTCTGTTCTCTACTGTACTCTTTACCTTCCCAACAGAAATATTGTTAATGTAGCCACCTTCCAGCACTGTGAAGCCATTCCTAAGATGAACAAAAATACCTGAGGGTACCTGTACCTGTAAGCATCAAACCCATAAGAAATGACTCAAAAATAATAATGATTGTTTGTTGGACAGTGAAAGTTAAATATTTTTTTCAATACAAAATCTGTTTCTGATAGCAGAAGGAGAATAGTGTTCCATTTAAATGTTTTCAGGAAGGTATGAAAAGTAGCTTGTTTATTGCTTCTCAATTTATCATCACCAAGTGGAAAAGGATGGAAAGCAGAGTTGTAGGAAGTAGAATGTAGGGGGCCTATTTGGGAAAAAATACATTTTACTACTTTCAGAATGAAATTAATGAAAGTCTGAATGGCTGAAAGCATTCTAATTATTTTTTTACATGTCAAAAAATGCTCTTTCAGTATTATTCAAACTACTGAACCTTCCTAGTCCAGGGATAGCAATATCATTTTTTGAATCATCTTTATTTCTTCATTTCTCATTTTATCTGGGAAGTAACTTACTATAGCTTCACTACCTGAAAAATTCTCATTGCAGGAATGTTCTAATGGTGCAATATGTGGCCAGTAACATGAGCAGTTTGAACAACTCATTGAATCAGCCTCAAATGCAACAAGGTAAATGCCATACAGAAAGTAACTTGAATTTATATTAGCCAATAACACAGAATAGTTCATATTATATTCCAGTACAGTCTTGTGGGAAAAGTGCAATGGCCACAAATTACCCAGAGGCAAGAATGCAAATCTGTGTGCTCATCCACAGCATCTTTTAGGTAAAAATGAAAAAGCATGTAGTACCTGGGCATTGTCAATAAAAGCACTCAGCTAAGAAAACAATAAAGATTCTTGTGAAATGATAAATTTTACAACAACGCTACCTCTGGCTGAAATATTCTTCTAATTTAGGTAAGAACACTTGGGTTCCAGGTACTGGAGTCCAGCATAGCTTGTGCTCAATCCCCACAGACATTCAGCAGTTTATGTTGAAGTGCAGTGTGCACTCCAAGACAATTGCCTGAAACTCAGTGCAAGTAAATTGGTTTTACTTCCAGTTCAGAAATCTCATTGCTGATTTGATCAAAGCTCAAATATCCCAAAAAAGACATCTCTTAGTTTGCTGCCGGAAATGTTTTGTCAAAGGCATGTAGCTACTAAGCCTTGCTTCGTGCCATTTGAAGACTGTGACAGGGAAAAAACAGCTATTTACATTAATGTATTCATCCATTTTTATGCACAGTTACATTTTTAACTGCATTCATTGCTATCAACTCTGCTAGATTGCCTTCTACTAGTTCAAAAAATACCAACTGACTAGACTTTCTCAAAGAACAAAATTATTGATCATCATTATTTCAATTACTGGCTCACCATATCCATTGCAAGAAGCAAACTGAAGTCTTAACGTGTACTTTAGAAAACTATTAATGTGATAAGAAAAATGACATCACCTACAGCTATCACATGATGGGTTGCAAACTTGGCATCTGATCTAATTCCCGATAATGTCAATGGCAATTGTTTCCATTGATGTCAACTGGGACAAGGTCGATTCCTGCAGGGGAAACCAGTGTCCTTCTTGGAATCAGTTGCAAACATGATGGAGTCAGAATATTACACTCTTCTCTAAGGCACTGGTGACTAAAGGAATTTTCTTAAAATAGTTCACAATAGGTTCAAGGTTTGGCTTTTTCACAGTATAAACATCCCCCTCCTGCCAGTGCCATTACTCTTGAGACAGGGTAAACTTCAAAAAGTGAAGGGACTGCAATTACCTGTCATTATGGTAACCAGGCAAGACACAGCAGCCAGGTGCTCTGCCCAGAAAGAAAAATGCTTTGGTTTGTGTTAAGGCCAGAAAGAATAGAGAGTAGGGTGCTGATACTGAAAAGCATTAGTAAACTTAAGATCAATGTACAGACATTAGTCAGAGGGGTTAGAATAGAGCACATAAACATTCACAATTTTTTAAAATAAATAAAAAAAATAAGAGTATTGGCTTTCAAAGAGGAATGTGCTGATTTCTCAAACAAGGAATATGTTACCATCTTCAGGCTTTAAGTCTTCCCAATGAATCCATAGTTTATCTAGGTTTTGTGTGTATTACTTAGTCATGGCAACAGGGATTCCTAAAGAAGTGTATGAGGAAACTCATCAAAATTAATTTTTTTTCCCAAAATAACTGTGAAAAAATCAGATTTTTTATTTTGAAGAAATAAATACTTCTTTTTCTATTGCAGAGGGACCTCTGGAGCCCCAGTTAAACCTTTTCTCCTTTTAATCCTATGACTGGAAGATAGATGGACAGCTGAAACAACTGTAAAGGTTATTTTCAAATATTTGTTGCTATGGGACTGAATTTTTTTCCAGGAAAAAAAAAATTACACATGAATGCTCTATTTCCTTGAAAGAAAAACCAAGAATTATGGTAAGAATTTTATATTTTTTTTCATGGGTTCTTTTTTACCTCGTTTGAGGGAATGGTAGAGCAGTGAAATGACAAAGAACAAACCAGCCTGACTAAGGGAAATCATTGCTGTAGCTCTATGGATCTCAGCTTCCTCTCAGTTTTGCCTTCAGGCAGTCTGGCTCATAGAGTCATACTATTCTCAATCATAGCTCATTTAAACCCTCATTTCTATAAACTACATAGCTGCTGTTTCCATCAATAATCATTATGTCCCATACAGACTTTTCCTGGGGAATATTGTATTCACTCCTTGCTAGCTTGCTGTTTCTTCAAAGATTCCAGTAAGGTGGAAAATAAAACTCCAGACATTAATTCATTCACACGGTTCAGAAAAAGTTTGTTACACTAAAACTGAAAAGCATGGGGCATTCTAACAGCTCTTATTGTGAAGGTCTGATTAGTAAAGCCATTTTGCCAGCACCTGACATTCTTGTAGAATTTCAGAACTATTTTTATGAGCGATAATACACTATATGCTCTTCATCAAACAGTTCTCTATACAGTCAATCAAATATGCAGGAAAAAAAATAGGAACAACTTTATTTTCAATTGTCATATGCATTTTAGAAGTTTGGACATACAGTAAGACATGTCAAGTCATTAAAGGTGCGGCCACATTACCAAGTCCAATCTCTTATCCAGCAGTGAAGAAAATATCCTTAATGGTGAAATCTTTGGTAGCAGTAAATTTAACACCCTTTTTATGCAAATCACTAAAAATTATACCAATCAGAGGCAACAGGGAAACCATTTGTTAATGTGGTTTGCAATGCCCCTTTTCCTCATTCACCAGAGAAGGCATGAAAAAACAGTTTGTAACACTGTCCTCAGTTCTTTAAGAGGACTTTCTGGAAAGTTATTCCACTTAAATTAAGTGTAGCCAATGTCTCATAGCTCTCTCCCTAAACTTAGAACTAAATGAAAGAAAGAATAATGTAAAATCTCATACTTGATGAGCTCCTACTTGTTAGTGCATGGCTTTCGTTAAACTAAAAGGTACAGTTACTATGATTTTTATTTATAAGCAAAATGTGTAAGTGGATCCATCTGTTCAAGAGAGAAAACAAGAGGACCGATAATAACTTATAAAAATTTATTTACTGAAGGGGAGGAAGACATTAAAAGAAATAATACAAGTTCCTGTAACATCTAGAACCTAGTCCCTGGGAGAATACCCTTCTATATTAGGAAAAACACTGGGCTCAAAGTTCTTGCTTGTTAGGATGTTCATGGGTCCAAAGAACTAAGATCAGATGCCAGGCCCTGGTAGACAGAAGCAACGACAGAGCAGAAATGAAAGAAAACCATATTAAGAAAAGACTACAGCAGAAGTCACTGGAAGGCTTGAAAGCAAACTGCAAGGCAACAGCATCAAACTGCAGCAGAAAACAGATCTCCTGAGCACAAGCCGGGCATTGGATATAACTAGTGGCTGTCCTGGCAGCATGTGCAGCTGAGAATATCCAAAAAGTTTGTGAAAATCAGAAATCAAGTGGCATTAGATGGATGGGTTAACAAAATAGGAACTAAACAATGCTGGTCATCACAAAGTATTTTCAGGTTATTGCTATGCAGTACAATGAATAAATAGGGGATGGGTAAAGAAGTGTCAAAAGAGGAAAGGCTTTTTTTGCAAATGAAAAAAAAAAAAACAGGACAAAAAACCATCAAGGATTGTATCAAATGCTAATCAGCTGCATCAAAATTAGTTTTGGTTTAGAGAGAATCAGCATGAAGTTGATTTCCACCATCAACAATAACAAATATTAAGTAAATTATGGATACTTAGGTATCACAATCATTTATGGAAACAATAGCTACCACCCTGGTCAGATTTAGAAATCCAAATAGAGAATTCCAAGATTACTTGCATATGCCTCTGCAACTCACTTTGAAGAGACAGAGAATTTCTTCAAACTCAAATAATTATTTAAACAGTAAGGTTGTCTCTGACCTGACCAAAGGACTACGCTGACCTGAGAAATAAGTATTTCTCAGTTTGAAGAAGTGTTGAAATTTCATTAGTTTTGTTGTGTGTTGCTTTGCTGGGAGAGAAAGAGTGTATGATAGAAATGCTGTAAGCTATAACAGAATTTGACAAAACCCTGTATTTCCAACTCAAAGCTGTTTGCTTCAAAAAATCTACTCCAGCTGATGTATTATCTGATGTTTGTGTGTTATTCACTTACTTCCAGTCAAATATATCTATAATCTTTATTTTCCTCAGAGTAAAGCACTGAAAGATCCTATAAAAATGATGTATCACTTATTGCTGAGAACAAAAGTTACAACACATCGAAATATTTTCTACAAACTTTGTTTAACCTGAGGAACAACCCATCATATGTGAAATGAATACAGAAAGCCATAGAGTATGATATTTTTTATGGGAGTACTCAGAAGAAACTCAGTATCAGTATGTTCTGATTAAATCACTAAAGTTTTCATTTACATTTAAGAGCCATCTAGCAAAGAACTCAACTTTCAGAAAAACTGTTCTGCTATTTTCAGTGTTCACTACAGAAATACAGCGATGCTGTCCTCTATTTTCCTTTAGCACATCCTGTGATTTTTTTTTAAGACTTGTGTATAAACACAACACTTTGTGCAGAAGGCAAGGTGTTTCCAAATGCTGGAAAAAGCTAGCAAAGTGTCATCTGAATTTTTTCTGTGTTTTAGCAGCAATTTTTCTGTTTCCCAATATCTGATTGTTAGTTTAAATGTATAAAACATACGTAATCATCCATTGCCTTAGATGTTAAAGAGAAGAGGAGAACCTCCATCTGTTATGTGTACCAGAAGCCATTGTAAATTATATTGCTGTTTCAACAGTGCACAACACAAGATGACAACAAGGTTTTGGACCTCTCTCCATTCCTCAACACACTGCAATGATGTTTTGCAAGGACTGTGGAGAAAAATAGAACTTTAAAAATACTTTGCATTAGGGAAGAACTTAAGGAGCACTACCAGGCAGTCAAGGCCTCATAGTGCTTACAGGCTGAACAAACAAGTATTTGGTGGTAACTGGGTCTTGACCCATAAATTTCTGTAAAATAATGGCATCAAATACAGGCTTTCATGAACTAAAGTACATGGTTCAGTCCCACTTTCACCAGAAAAGGAAATGGTTTGCATAGCTCTGCACAGCTCAGCAACTTTATTGCATCTCAACTGCCTTTGCCTCAAAATTTGGAGGAGGGATCCTTGCTACCAGTAGCTTGGCAGGGGAGTACATGAAAAATCCTCCGCTATAAAAACGTGTCAACCTGTACAGTATCTTCTTAGAAGCAGAGAAAATAATTTCTGGGAAGGTCTTCTAGTAGAGACAGGCTGCTTTTGGTCTAGTAAATACACACACCTGACTCAGAGTGTTCATGGCACTCTTTCATGTCAGTGTGAGAGGCAGGCAAGGGATATAGATTATTATTTTTTTTAATAAAACATAAAAATGTTTAAACTTGACTCCATAATACCCTACATGCACATTACTGCTAACACAGCCATACCAGTAATTTCAAAAAAACTTTATATATCATTATTACAGTTAGAAAATTTCTCTTACTGATGCATTTGCAGTCCAATGGAGAACGTTTGGTAGGTGAAACTACACAATGATGTGATACACAGAAAGAAATGAAAAAACAGCATCTCGGTTTGGAAAATAATGCATGTGAATCTGCACAAGTCTACACTTCTGTAAATCAGGAACAGATTTTACAAGGGCTATTTCTTCTAGGTTAAACCCCACTCATCTGAGTACTGTTTTACCTTCTTCCTGTAGAGAAAAAACATTTCCTCTCTTATTTTTGTGATTTACCAAAAATAATATTAGAAATACAACACAGGTAGAGTGTGTGGTGCTTAATTTTTGTAACTGAGAATAAATTAATCTACTTCTGCCAAATTCCATTTTTAATAGAAGAAGCAACAGATTAATAGCCTACAGTGATTAATCTGAAGATAGTGTTTATGTGCACTCCAAAATGGAAATTTTCTGCAAATTCATATATATTTTTAGGGTAATTAGTGGTTAATACATCCATACACCTTTTATCTTTTCTTCTCTCCCCACACTCAGCACTGGTATGAAATTCACAAGACTTCTCTCTGACTGCTCAGTTCTCTACTGTGAAAAAAATCCGTATCGGAATATATCCAAGTCAAACTCAGACTTCTCAACACTAATTCTTAATTATTTTTGTATCAGAAAATTAGGGACAAATTTTGACTAAGAGCAAGCACATCAGAGACTGATTCACATTTATTTTCATTCTAATTTACAATGGCAAAAACCTTATTCATACATTGGTTAAACAAGGTAAAAACAGAACCGCCTATTCTTAATGTAGTGTCAATTTGTGGGATATGGTCTGCACTTTGGAAATTCTTTAAACCATCAATCTGCAGTTGCTGAATGCTACTAATGCATCCAAAGTTTATATACAGTTAATGTCAATCTAATAATCTATTAATAAATTTAATCTGTCTTTTATTGTTAAAATCCTTAAGAAAAAAGCTCAGCTCCTTTACAATTGTATATAACAGCAGAGCCTGGTACACTGATTTTGGCCAGGTGTTTAATTACATGTAATAATAAATGGTGCTTTGATAATATTTTATAAAAGACACACCTGTAACAATTCCTTACTGAAAGAAGTGGGCTGAAACAAGATTTGGTAGTAAAAACTGTCATAGAATTAGAGAATGGCTTGAGTTGGAAGGGACCTTAAAGTTCTTCTAATTCCAAACCCTTCCTGGGCAGGGAGAGGTAAATATTTGCTCACCACCCCAAAGACCACAATGTCCAGAGTCACCTGCACTCTAGGAAGCCCAAAGTCAAGACATGACAGACATTTCATAGCAAGAGACTTGGTTTCCTTCTGTATTTCTCATTTTTAACATCCATGTCCCTGGTCATTATGCTGCACTTGGCACAAAGCTTTTGGCAGCACTATAAATTTATTAAGACCTCAAGAATTAATCCATAAATTTTAAGAAACAGAAAAAAGAGGCCTGGTAGACTTAATTTTCTTTTTACTTTAAAGCCATTGTTTAGAAGATTGACACTGGAGTACTTTGTGCCAGCTGCATGTAAACAAATCTGAAGGGCAAAGTCTCAGCATTTGAGACATGACAACAAAATTATCTTAAATGGTATCTATTATAAAAAAAAATTTTAGACTTGTTTGAAGCACCTGGGCTGCAAATTCAAGTGTAAAACAGAAGAAACTTGTTAATAGACTGGAAAAATAAATTGATGTATAAAAGCAACTTCTGCTTAATTTAACTTTTAGAATTTGTAAGTAAATTCATCAATTTAAACTATGTATCATGTTATGTTGAATCTCCTCTTTCATAATAAATCCTGCCCTTCAAGGATATCTATGTCCAAAGTACCTATCCCGTAATGTAGACTATAATAGCCCTCTGTGTTAAAAGGAACAGGGACAGAAATAGATACTGTATGACTAAATGCTGATTGACAGCTCCATCACATGCTTGGCTCTTCTTAAATAAAACTGCAATAAAAAGACTTCATACTATACTACTCAAGAGATAATAAAATAGTGTAAATAGCTGTAACCCTGTGGAAGAAAAAAAAAATCTGCTTTACTATTATCATAACACACTGAAACACTATTTTTCAAATACATTAGCCAGGGATTAAATTATTCAGTGTCTAATCAGAAAGGAAGAGTTCCTTCTCAATTACCCATTAAAATGCTGTTCCTAACAAAAGAAAAAAAAAAATCACATGGAAGACTGTTACTATGTAAATACCTAAAGGAAAATATTTTCATGGCATGTGGGAAAGAAACAAGAGCAAAACAGTACAGAGACTGTAACTGAAATGTCTGCCAGGTACATATCCAAGACAGCTTAAAAGCCCTTATGAAATGAAATCCAGCTTTTGAAGCTGTCAGAGTTTGCCACCTTGTTACATTATTGTACAAGTCAGAAGAATTCCTTGACAGAAGAACTTTTATAAAGAGCAGCTGAGACACAAGGAAAAGCATAGAGCCTCTCACAAAATAATGGTTTATAATCACACACATGATAAAGAAATGTATCATCTTCCTGACTGACAGACACTGGTAAGTGCACAGGCAAGACAACTGCAGCCACCACAACAACTGGCTCTCAAGCCTGGCAAAAGACCTATCAACATTTCTGTCAGAAATAAGACCATTTACAAATTGGTACCTCAATTCTCTCTCACCCCTGCCCCTTTTGCTTCCTCTATTTCATTGTCTTGTGTTAAAGCCCAAGAAATAAGTGCTATGTAGAACCTTCCAGTCCATCAGACAGATCTAAGTCTGAAATTATCTTTAAAAATTAAAATAATAACTAAAGTAGAAATCATATTATTTTCTTGCTTGTTTTGTCATCCGTGAGAAACAACACATTAAAAAAATACTTTTCTTAAGGAGTAAAGACCCAAGTTCAAATAGAGAAGCACAGGTTGGTGAAAAACCTGTGATTATTTGTATGCTTCTTATAAGCTAAAAAAAGATCTTTAAAAGTAGCACTGCAAAACAATCTTTGAGGTACAGATAAACAGAAGGGGAACCTTGAAGAATAAAAGATCTGAAAAATGGGTTAATCCTGGCTCATAATCGCAAGCATAGTCACAATTTTAAAAAGCAGCGCTTCTATTTGGTTTCACGAACATTGTGACTGTCTCTATATTAATGATTAGAGTCAAAATTTAAATATTTGAATCATGAGGCTTGTCTTAAGAAATCAATTTTACTGTTATGGAGATTACTTCCAGTAGAAATTATGTGCACTCCAGGGAGAAGAGTCACTAGATATAAGACTCAGGTCTGTCCCTGTCAGACTCTATAACTCAAAGTGTAGTAATTAGAAATAATTTGCTAGATATGATAGTTCATGCCTCTATTGCCAACTCTTTTGAAGATGTGATGAGTGGAACACAATCTCACCTTTTCTCTGTCCATCAGCTTCAGTGGAATTTAGGTTTATGAAAATATTTTTAAGATGTCAGTATCCAGTTCTGGCCCCTAGTTCAAGAAGGACAGGGAAGTGCTTGAAAGAGTCCAGCGCAGAGCTACTAAGATGATTAAGGGAGTGGAACATCTCCCTTATGAGGAAAGGCTGAGGGAGCTGGGTCTCTTTAGTTTGGAGAAAAGGAGACTGAGGGGTGACCTCATCAATGTTTTCAAATATGTAAGGGGTGAGTGTCAGGAGATGGAGTTAGGCTCTTCTCAGTAGTGACCAGTGATAGGACAAGGGGTAATGGGTGTAAATTGGAGCATAGGAGGTTCAAGTTGAATATTCGAAAAAATTTTTTTACTGTAAGGGTGACAGAGCCCTGGAACAGGCTGCCCAGGAGGTTGTGGAGTCTCCTTCACTGGAGACATTCAAAACCCATCTGGACACGTTCCTATGTGATGTACTCTAGGTGGCCCTGCTCTGGCAGGGGGTTGGACTAGATGATCTTTCGAGGTCCCTTCCAACCCCTAGGATTCTGTGATTCTGTGTGATTCTGTGATCCACAGGGAGTAGACAACCCAGGATGTTCTTCATGGTAAAACTGTTATATTGTACACATGTATGGTGCAAAGAGAATCTAATTGTCCTTTCTTTGCCCATTTTCCTTCAAAATTTACTCCTCTTCTTCACTCCATGATCTTTCAAATGGTGCTCTCTTGGTCATATAAGTAATAACCTTCTGGACATTTCAGCCATATCAGACACACACCCTCAGCCCTAGAGAGAGCAATCAAAAGATTAACAGGGGAAAAAACCAAAAACAAAAACAAAAAGCCACAAACACCACAAAATTGAGACCATAGCAACCTGTGCTCTCATTTGTGACACTAGTCAATTTTACCTGGAGTGTAATGGAAATAAAATTCCTTTGCACAGTTTAATAACCTGACGTGTTATCTGTGTGGAGTGCACCTTCTACTGCTTCAAGCAATCATAAAAAATGCTTTCCAGACCCATCACACATGTAATTTTTCTACATATATGATTCAAGCCCGTTAAGAATTATGTTCATCATTGTTACTCAGAACTACTGCTCAGCAAGCAGGCAAAAACATGAGCTGCAGACCCTGGCTTCTGAAATGCGTTGTTGTGAAGTGTTTTCCACTAGCTGCAAAATTAATCTGTTTTGGCAAGTAAGGTACACAATACACACACAACTGGTACAATGCATCTAAATATATCTAATTCTCCATGCAGTTGTGCATATGTGGTTTAGAGTAGGAAAATTAGAACCCTGGTTATTCCTGAGCAATCAGGACGTCAGGAACAGTACAACAGTTTACCCTACAATGGGCCCAGGATGGGGAGTCTTCAAGATGCAAAAGTAAATAGGAATCTAATTCTGAACCTCTCAACATTGTTTCAGCAACCTGAAAGGCACACTACAAAGGAAGGTAATTTTCTTTTAAAAATTATGATTAACAGAATTGGATCCACAACTGTAAAATCGCCTGGCCCACTTCTATTTTTCTACAACATAACTTTAACATTGCTCCCTTTGAGCAATCAAATGAACCAGCACTTAAAAATCAGAATTGAAGGAAATATGAGAAATATGCCTGAAATAGAAAAATTTGAGGTGGATATGTGCAAGGATCAACACAGGGGCCAGTTATGAATTAAGAAATGCCCTTACTCCACACTCAGTTGATAATCAATCTGGAAGTCTCCAGTTTTTTCCAAGAGAGAAAAGAATCTGGTGAAGCTAGGTGTAACAGTGAGAAGATAGCACAAAATGATTTGATCTTGCAACTGTATCAGATTAATTTCTGTAGAAATTGCATAAATCTAATTATTGCATTTTTGCCAAAGATCAATGCACCAAAAAGTGCAGCAACAATGAAGATCTAGATACTAAATTCCTCATGAGTTCAGCTTGGTTACAGAGCTCAAGCGCTATAGCTTAACCCACTTTTAGGAATGCAGATATTTTACTGCCTCAGACAGGCTGATCAGTCCTCAACAACCTTCTTTCTGCTGATGCAAAGTATACATAACGAATCATAACAATGAGAAAAATAATCCTGTGGCCTACAACCAATTTAGCACTTTTCTTTCCAAACACTTTTAGCTATGAGCATGGTGTTGTAGCTTACGCTAGGTGACTTCTCTGCAGATGTCTGGTCTAAGGTCAGCACAAAACCCCTTCTTCAGTTTCATTTTTCACTCACCGTGTGTAACAAAAGAAGAGCTAGAGTTAGCATTTTAGGGGACTTTGGAAAACATGGTATCAGAAAGCTGAAAAACATCATTAGGCTCTGATTCAGCATTTCTTAAAACTAATTCTTTTTAATATACATTTGTTTTGATAATGAATGCTTTAATCCTCTATCTTAGAACTAAACAAAAGCCCCCTCCCCCACCCAAAAAAAAAAAAATAAAAAATAGCATAGCACTGATGAGCAATCTTGCAATAACAAATCAGTGTGCACACATGAGGGAAAAACAAATGCAGTTGGGAAACAGATTTCGGTGTCAAGTTTCCCCAAGTGTTGTTATAAATATCAGGAATTAAAAAATGCTCTTAAAAATGCATGAACATTATTTAGTCTTAATCTGAAGGCATGACACTGTACCAGTGCCTGCAGATGGAGGGACGCCAGGGAAGATATTTCAACTCTCTAAAATGCATTGCAAAAGCCTGTTGTCTTCTGCTTGACTCCCTGGGCTCATGCTGCACTAGACAGCTTAGGGGGAGAATGGCATCAGCCTTTTCCTGAAAAAGCTGAAGTCACAGAACATGACTATTTTAGGATCATGAAAAAATGAAAAACCTATCCCTCTGAGGGTAATGGACATGCTGAAATAATAGCCAATTAAATTAAAGTCTTACTATTTACACAATGGCCATTTTACACATTTTGAGAGGAAAACTGAGCTTTAAAGTCTAAAGTTCACTTTTACATCCCTATCAGTGAACAAAATCTTCATGCAGGGAAGAACATTTTCTGGCAATGAAACAACAGAGTGAAGCACATATTTGAAGTCCTTCTTGCCCTGTAGAAAACAGCAAATAAACAAAGAAGCAGTGGATAATCTTTCCAAATAAGGCCATCTTTAAATCCAAAGGCTCATCTCAGTTTGCTCATTTTCATAAAAATGCATCAGATTTGAGAATCTGATTCCTGGTAAAGCATTTTGACATACAACTTCATACTACCAGAGCTGAGCAGCTCCAAGTCACAGTTCTATAGCCAAAAAACCTCCTCACAGAGCCATTATGCTGGTGTAAAAAGAATCACCTGGGTTTTGTTGGCTTTTTTGGAGTTTGGTTCTTTTTCAGTATCAGGCTTAACATTAATCTCCTCAGTTTTTAACCTTTTCTTCCCATACTGTAGAAATAATTTCCAATGGCAAAAGGAAATTGGAGCTAAAGGCAATCCTTTTCTAGCCATTTTCTATTGAGCTTGCTTTTTCAGGAGTATCTATTCCCTTTCCTTCTTACTCTGCAGTGGAAGCTGTGCTTATTGCCAGCACCTTAGTTAAACTGGTTATTTGCTTTGAGTCTTTCCTCTGGAATTTTAGCACCACTTACAGCAGGTTAGAAACCAAAGGGCTGTCTCAAAATATCTTGTGTTCAAGGTACAGATCTGAAAGTTATCTGCACTGTGGAGGTAGATAGCTGTTTTGCTAGGCAGTGAGAATACTAGAATGGATATAAAGTGTCTTCAGGAAAATTGTCTTTAGGGCTGCATCACATTAAAGACATCTGAGTGGTATTTTGTCCCAATGGTTCCAAAGGGGGCAGAACTTCATTCCTGCTTTATTTCTCCTGGTATAATACACATCTACCTGGGTGACAAGAAAATAATTCATTCTCTCCAATTTAAAGATTTTTCCTCTGTACTTCTGCTCTTTAAAAATGTTATTTGCAGACACTTATGCCACTACAGATATGAAATTGCTGGCCCAAATTCACATCCAGGGCACAAGACTAAGCAAGGTGCAAGATAAGCCCTTTGCTTTCCCATTCTTTTTGAAATACTTCTTTCATGCAGCACTGCAGGCTTCTCAGATACACTCTAACATCATTTGTTACATATTTCATACTGTAGTGCCATGCTTGATTACATCAATCTATACAAAACAGAAACTGGCAGCCAGTCTCCCAATTTCTGCCAACTATAAAGGTTAACATGTACGTTGGCATAATGTGGGTGTGTAAATAAGGGAATTTGTGTAGTCCTTTATTTAGCAATGTAAGAAAACATATTTCAGGTCGGAGATGAATAGTTTTCCTTCCCTCCAGGTGTCTATTTTCTATTTTGGAAATTTCAAGGAAGGGATTAAACATGCACAAGCACTACTTAGCAACAAAACACTAGGGAACCATACTGTGTGTACTATAACTTCATTTCATAAGACTATCATCACAAACTGCCAGTATTTCATCACTGCCAAGATGTTTTTGGAGAGAGACAGGGGAAGTCAAGGAAGTGGCTCTCAAGACACCCCCAATAAGCTCTCTGCCATCACTCAAGCCTCCCATAAGGCAAGTTCACCATCCCAAAGGATAATTAACAAATTTACTTCTAGACCAACACCCTTTAAGAAAAAGCATTTGCCCAATCAAGCAGGTTAATGCTTTCAGTTTTGCACCTCTAGAAGTTCTCATTGTTGAACTATAAAAGACAGAAGCCATCAACCTTATACAGAAAAATGGTTGCCAAGATAAAACAAAGATATATATCTCTGTATTTACAGAGTAAATATTTTTCTAATCTGATGCAGAAATCCAGATTAATATAATGGAACTGATATGAACTTTTCACTTGATATTTTATTCTGGAATTCTAGAGAGTAACCAAATTATATGGCATCAATTTAACAGTGAGGACAAAAAGGAATGATTGATGTACCTGTGCTCTCTGGTTCATGACCTTGGTTTTAACAATCTGTGATAATCACCATTAAACAAAAAATTCAAATAAACTTCCATGAATGTTTAAGTCACACTGACAACAGAACCTTATTTGCCAACTCTCTATGTATCATTTACTCTTTTCCATTAATTTTAAACTACAGCAATTCAGTCTTCTGCTAAAGTATTAGAAAACAAAAATACTGCAAGTCATAGAGACAGAAGGCAGTGGTCAGGAGATAATTACTTTTAAGGATTCTAAACTTCTGAATGTCCAGGATAAGATGTAAGAGCAGAAGGAAAAATTAAGTATGCAGCAGTCATTACAAGCTGTAGGAAGGTGATCTTGCCTTTAAGCTTACTGTTGATGGCTGAAACTTTGAAGGAAACACTAGTCCTAAAGTAGTTGACTATATATACACTAAGTACCTTGAAGAAAAGATGGTTTTTAAGAATATCACCTCTGTTTAAATAAAGGACATCAGTGTAAGATTGTCTCAAGATTCAAAAGCTTGCAGAATAGAATCTTTCCATTTCTAGCAAAGTCCTATCTGCTTCTATGATTCTACCTTTAACTTATGCAAACAGAACTTAGCAAAAAATAAGTTTTCTGTTTAATAAGCTCTGAACTGACAGTCTTTTTAGGCCTGCTTTGCTGTTCTGGTGGCTGGAACCTAAAATATAAATATTCTTTTAAAAAATTCTTAGAGACAGTGAGCGCAAAAGACACATGGTATTACCTTAAAAAAGAAACAAACAAACAAAGAAAAACACTACAAACACAATAACCCACAACAAACAATGGCTCCATTGTATCACTAATAGAAGTGATACAAGCTACAGCCATAGCCTTACAAACTGTGATATATTCAAGCCTGGCATATTTACTCTTTCCTTTAGACAAAAATGTATAAAGTTTGACCGAATACAAGAAACAGAGTAATAGTTAAAAATGGAAGACTTCTTCTTGAAAACGTTGAATTAATATTATGAAGTAATCTCCAAATGAAATAACCAGTTGGCAATTTTGAGAGGCAAGTATAAATTCTATGCTTTTCTTATATCACTTTTCTTGTCTTCTGAACTACAATGTCAAAGAAAAATATTCTCCGAGGCGACTACTAAAAGCAGAAGCTGAGGTTCAACAGTGGCTAGAGAAAGGAAGGAAAGGTATACGTTGGGATGCCCAGAACAACTTATTGAAGACACTTGTTAAGTCCAAACATCAATATTGCAGTACATTCGCATTGGGCCAGAGCAGACAAACATTTAGATTGAAGGATCTGGTGAGAAGAAAACATGAGAAAATGTCACCATCTGATCAACACTTAATTAATTTCAGTAAATATGAAGCTATTTTAGTATGTCAAACTATGAATATACTGTAATTATTTCTCCTCTTCAGGGGAAGAGTAATTTCTGGAGGACAAATTACGCTCATTTTTACATATATTACTGCAATATTAATAATGAAAAACAACACCAGAGATTAATAAAGCATGTGTGAAATTGATTGTTAACAATATTTAAGAATTATTTAATGTAAAATTTTATTTTCAGTTGTGAATGTAAGCAAATAGGCTGAACTTTTATGCTATGAAACCCAGTTAACTAAACAGGACTTGTAAAGATCAGCTCAGAAACTGCAAGTACTGCAACTGTATATTTGCACAGTGTATGCCAGAGTGGGCCCTAATATCACCTGCAGCCTCTAAACACTACCATACTATTGCTCTTAATAGTAATAACAACAACATTCATCATATAGCAGGATATAGCAGTTCCTATTTTCGTATTCACAGTAAAGCTTTAAAAATTTCAAGGCACTTTCAGGGGTAGTTGTTCTTAAAGATAAAAAAAATCCCAAGTGTTTAACCATAATCACTATTGGGAAAATACATTAGTAGTGTACACTTTAAAGCACTTCTGAAAAGCTACACTCCTAATACCAGGTAAATGATATATGTTTTAGAAACACTTATGAATACCTATTCACTTATTAGTCTGGCATGGCTTCAAAACAGTATTGCCTAAACAATAGTCCTTCTATCATGGTTTTGTATATGGTCAATCAAGTAAACAATATGCATTTTTTGAAAAAAACACTTGAATGCATGCTTACACAGCAGTTTATTCAGACCCATTATGGACATCCAAGTAAATAAATGTTCTGAAGTCCATAACTATATATTCAGTAAATACAGAGTTGCTAGTTTCTATGGAATAAATAATATGCACTATAACAATACCACAAACACAGGGGTTTACCAAACAATGTACTCTACCTCAAAAAAGGTTTCACAACTCCTCACTGGCATTTTCCTCCCCATCATTTCTTTCATTTGTTTTTAAAGAAATATGCTAAAGGGGAGAACATTACATTTCAAGAAGCTGCTACTTGTGAGGATACACAATCATTTTGAAAATTAATTGCATGGAAGGAATTTTTTTTCTTTGGAATCCCTCTAAAACTATAGGCCCTTTTTCAACCTCATGGCCTTCCCTTGGTCACCAGCAGACTTAGGTGGGTTCTGCAGTTTGAAGCCACAGTTTTACATTGATGGCATTCGCTGCCATGAGTAATTGCTCAGCAAACATTCAGGTAGGGTTTTGTTTCTAACTACAAATACCAAAGGAGACTAAGCTTTTTATAACCTGATGCATACTAATACATGGGTGAGAGCTTGTTTTTTCCACCTATCCTGAAAACTGTTTATTTCTCTTTTATTCATGTTTGGTAGGGTCAGCAGGAAGCATACCCTAGAGATGAAACAAATAACTGCTACTCATAAAAGTATTGCATATAAAGAGTTAACATCAGGAGCTTATATATGTTTTGTAAGAGGACCCTTAAAGGAGCATCAAACTTTATTTTGGCCACAGGAAGATCTGTGTCACAGTTGCAAATAATCCCTAATTAATTCTTCGCAGGCCTTAGAGTGGAGAAAAGATATGGATTCAGTGAACCAAATAGAGACAGCCTAATCAAGTAGGCTGCTTCTGCAGAAGCCCAAGACTTAGCTATTTAGATCTTCTTTGGTGCACCAGGATACTCAGAAGGATCCTGGTTTTAAATAGTCAAAATATACAAAAATGTAAGGCTTTTGTGCTTAAGATGAACCTTCCACATGAACCACTATAATTATGATATGGTAGAAGATAAAAATGTCCTAGCCTCTCAGATATGGCACAGGCTCCCACATTCCAAACAGCCTGTAAATGTGCAGCAGTCCAAGACAGCCTTGCAAGTATTGAAATAAATTTAAAATAATGAACTACTTAAAGTCTATTCATGGATATTCCTGGCAGGATCTATGTAGGCATGGGAGAAAGGAAAATTTGCTAAATTAATAATTCACTTAGGAACAGTTTGTTCAGTGTATGTTCTATTTAAATGTTTTCAAATTTAAGGTTTTTTACCAGTTCTACTCAGTTTTAGCTTTCAGTCAGACATTGAAGTCACTTGCTAAAGGTCCAACAAAAGGCCTAAATGATTACTAAAATAATGCCCTTGATTCTAGGAAGGCTGTGTACTCACCAGCATTCAAAAGCCTAAGACTACTGACTTCAGTCTGATTTGAGAGCTGCTAAGGTAGTAAGGAATACAGATCAGATGTTTTTACTGAGCACTGGTGAGGCTGCACCTCAAATCCTGTGTTCAGTTTTGGGCCCCTTGCTACCAGGACACTGAGATTCTGGAACAAAGCTGGTACAGGGTCTAGAGCAGGAGTCTTACAAGGAGTAGCTGAGGGAATTAGGTTTGTTCAGTCTTGAGAAAAGGGGGCTGAGAAGAAGGTTGTCAGGCACTGAAACAGGTCACCCAGTGAAGTGCTTAACTCCCCATTCCTGGAGGTATTTAAACAACATGTAGATATTGTGCTCAGGGACAGGGTTTAAAGGTGGACTTGGCAGTGTGCTAGGTTAATGGTTGGAGTTTACTATATTAAAGGTCTTTTCCAACCAAAACAATTCTATAACTCTATGATACATCAACATTCTACTCCATAAATTGCATAGTGTTTATTCTCTTGATGAGCTGTTTGGATATATAGCTAAAAATCTGGTTTGTTGACACTAGATTTATTATTATAATCCACATTTTCTACTATAGGAAAAAACAATTTCCTATTTCAGAGTGGTAGAAACAACAGGACTATGGACTGGTCTTGATGGTCTCAGAGGTCCTTTCCAACCTCAGTGAGTCTGTGATATTCTAGGGAGTTTTCTGAACAAAAATAATACATTCAATCAGCTCATAAATTTATTTTCAATACAGAAAGATAGATACATATTAACCTTTGCAATTACTAGATTAATTTTCCTATTTAAATTGTCTAATTCTGAGGAGACATCTTGTCAATGGATATAAATACCTGACGGGAAGGCACAAAAAAAAGCCAGAGCCAGGCTCTTCTCAGTGGTGCCCTGTGACTGGACAAGAAGCAATGGGCACAAATTGTAATACAGAAAGGTCCCTCTGAAGATCAGGGAATTATTTTTTTTTTACTACAAGGATGGCTGAGGACTGGCATAGGTTGTCCAAGGGACTTGTGCAGTCTTCTTCCTTGGAGATACTCAAAAGCCATTGGGACATGTTTAGGGCAACAAGCTTGAGCAAGGGTTAAAGCAGGGCAGTTGTACAAAATGACCTCCAGAGGTCCTTTCCAACTTCAGCCATTCTGTTGTTCTGTAAAAGCTGCATGCTCAAATCAATTTGTTTTAAATCATTCACTGCCATCTCAAAGTCACTCAGTTTCTATAGAAATTGGATGTCCCATAACTTTTGCTGAGTTGTGTTTCCATCTGCAGAAAAATACTTCCTTGTTGGGGGGGGGGGTTTTACATTCTAAGGAAATAGACTTAATAACACTGAATTTCCTACCCTCCCCTCAAAATATGCCAAGGTTATGTTTCTGGTGGGTTTTTTCCAAATCCTGAAATATACATTTGGATTTTAGTAACTATCTCAGACAATGAAGGACTTAGATTTATGAGACAACATTGAAGAGCATGGGATTTATCCCAGATTTCCTATAGGAACATTGTTAGTATGCCATTCATGTAAGTGCAAAAATTTATAATACAAAAATGGAGCAGGAATAGTTGAGTTTAAATATATATACTTTAAATATACTTTAAAATAAATATACTTTAAATATACTTTTGCCTTACTGCTGTTCTCATAAGTGTTTTAGTTCAATGAAACCACTAAATTGTGGGAATTCTTTTTAAAGTTATTTCATTATCTAATATTATACCTGAGAAGTAACTGTATCATTATGTTTTGATCTATTATGAACTGGAGGTGTAATCACAACATCCAGCACTGCCTGGTATATAAGAGGAGATACTTACAACTTCATTAACCTTGTCCAATGAGCTGGCATTCACATACTTGTTCTACTTTACTTTAAGGATTACATAATTTAAATAGTCAATGAGAGATGAAATATGAACTTGTAATTTTTTTGCAGCCTCAATCTAAGACACATTACCTATGCCACGATTAAAAAGATTTACAGACAAGTTTCCAATTTTTCTATGCAGAAAAATAGATGAGATCAAATGCAAGTAAATTTATAGCAATTATCTCATTAGGTATATTGCTGGAATTAGCTATGACTACTCTGAAAATGATGGTGTCATCCAGCAGAATGAAGTCTACTTACTTTTAGTAATGTTATAGTCAAAGGAGCCTCCTCAAATGTTTAGTCTCTTTCCCACTACAAAATAAAATCAAAGTTTTTTTCAAATAGTAAGCCACAGAGGTCCCCTAAAACATTCAATCCTTGAGAATGCTGTCTCTATGTCTATCAGAAAGGAATGAAAATTTCTACCTTTCCGCAGCTCTTTCTCATCACCCATTGTAAAAGACAATGTTAACCAGGTACAGATTAAGCACCCTTTTAAGTCACCTGTGCTGCACACTGTTAATAAAAAACAAGTAATTGAAAATTAACTACATAAATATATACATATGATACATAAAAAATACATAGCTCTTAAAAAATTCTGAGAGTTTTCTTAACATGTATTTAAAATTGCTGATAAGTTTAAGACATTTTTGAAATTAATATTTTCAATTGCTTACACAAGTAGCAAAAAAGCAGGCTGGTTTTGTACTGAAATCTAAATTTTGTCCTTTTTTTAAAACCATATTTAGTAAAAAGGATATCCAATTGAAATTTGTTCTAAAGTAAAGATGTAAAGTAGTCTGTGATTACATATTTATTTTACTGTTGGGGTTTGAAAACACTGCTGTTGTCAGATGAACTAAAGCCTGACTTTGTGCCCCCTCCCCCTAACCCGTTTATAACTAGCAACCCAGAAATTATGTTTTCTATGAATAACTGTAAGAGGCTATAGTCAAGACATTTAATAAACTTTTTAAATATTTTCATGTATCTATCTTTAAAGTTTATTCACTGTTTTTTCCACCAGCTTTTTTTTCCCATCCATTTTCTTGTCATATGGAAGCTTATTAGTGGTTCAGAAACCATATTTTAAGGCTACTGGGTATACTTCCTTTGACATACTCAAAATTTTGTTAAGTATTTATATTTATATTTTTTTATTTATTTAATAAGTATTTTTAAACTCCTGAAGTGCTCATTCAGACAGAATTTTAAGCAAAGCCATATGCAGTATCTACTGGTTTTTAAAAAGTACATAAAGTAAAAGAAGTAGAGTAAAAGATGTAAGGCATGTTATCTATTACTGAATATACCAAACTATTATCAGCACTAAGCTGTGCTATTGCAGCTTTAATAGGTGGCTACAGCACCACAGTAGAAGAATAAATGCAGAGACCTGAAAGTTCAAAAGATCAAGAGATAAGCAGCATGTCACATGATAGTTGAAATGTGATCCTCTGAGAAATGAATCTTGTGCCATAATAAGCAAGTAACCCTTTGTGACTTAAGACCATCTTTAAATTAGGATTAGACTCAAGATATACAATCTGCAAAATGCTGGTAAACAGGAAATCAAGATACCATCCACTAATTCTAACGCTGATTTGAGAGATTTCTTGCAAAACAATTCCTCTTCCTCCACAGACTCCCTCCCACTGTTAGAAGAAGACAAAACAAATATAAGGAGGAGTATTTCCTCTTGTGGCATAAAACATTGCCTACTCTAGATATTTGTCTTTCCTCCTTCAGTTTTTAGTGAACTGCCAAAAATAAATAAATTTCAAAAATCTTGTATTTTTCTTACAAAGGTGCAGTCACAGACACTTCATGGAGGATTCTAATTTTAACAGTGAAATCAATCCCACACAAGAGCGTGAATAACAAAAAGTAGAAGAAAGATAAGGTAGATTTGATTCATTTATGTTGTAGATTTACTGAACACATAGATGATCCATTTTTATGCTACAAATCCAGTGTTTCCAGCACCAAGAAATGTGCCATGTATAGAGCCACATTCTGTCATTGACTTCCCAGAAAAAAGAAATTGCTTTTGAAAGGTCAGATAACAGCTAGCATAGCAGTCTGAGAAACTAAGATCATAATTTAATAGTACCCACACATATAGACAAGGATGCAAAACTAAAAGCTTAGAGAGAATACATAGAAGTAAATATCTCAGAATATCAAGCTACTGAAGAAAAGACAAAGTTTACTGAAACTTGGTTTTGATTTTACTAATTTGAAATAGTCATAGTGCTCATAGTCAGATTATTCAGCTCAGTAGGAAAAAACTTCCCATCCACTGATGCAATAATTTAAAAATAAAAGTAAGCCCTTTCTGTTAAAAAAAGATTTCATTTTTTAAATGTACACCAATGCAATAGAACTTATTTTTCCATTTCAGAATAAGATACAACTTTAAATATTCAAAAATTGTAAGATGGAGTTTTGTGCATATCTAGATTTCTGTTTATTCTTCCTTCCAATCCCTTTTCAAAATCTCATGGTTTCAACATGTTATTCTTTATTTTCTTTCCATTTCTTTCCATTTTCTTTCCATTGCATTACTTAATTGTATAGTCACTCCTCCTTGTACTCCTTGTTCCCCGTCTACGCCTTCTGCAAGTGAGGAAGGGCTATTGGAAAGAAAGACACAAAAGGAAAGCTATTCACAGCAGCTGATTTTACCACATAGCCTTTATGCAGCTGAGTGTAGCATATGGCCTCAGATAAGAGCAATACATCTGAGCAGGGTCTTACTGAGGAGGGCACACTAAAACACTAAAACATTACCTGTAGGTATACCAGTGAGTGGCCTTGACACACCTGAGTGCATCGCTGGATTTGTGCTTTGGTCCTTAAAGCATGAGAGCCTTTCACCTTTCAGATTCTTTAAGCTGTGCTTGTCAAGACAGTAGTGGCAACAAAGGTTGAGACAGCAGACACACGAAAGGAGAGCCCACTTAATTTAGGGCCTGCTTGTGGAAATTAGGCAAAAAAAATCAAATATGTGTTCACAAGGAAAGAACAGATCACAGTTGCACTCGTTTGCTAAATTGTAAGTTATCCCCCCTAAATGCATCCTGGGAATGTGTTAGACGTGTAAGAGATAATTCATAAAACATTGAATAAGATCTCTGCCTCATGCAAGTAGGAAAACAACTGCCATAAAAATACACCTGCCCTCCTCCTCTTTGCCACATGTTTGATAACTACCTCTCTGATGAGATGGTTGTTGATAACACAGTCAGCAAATGAGAGTATATGATGCTCACTCAGCAACTCCAGATCACAGCTTGACATCTCAATGCAAGCCCAGTCTCATAAGGCATTTAAATAAAGGTTCTGGGTAATAAACTGGAGCAGCTGGGATATGGACATGCATTCCCTTTGAGCAAGTCCAGAGGATGGCCACAAAGATGCTCAGGAAGCTGAAGCACCTCTCCTATGAATACAGTCTGACAGTTGGGTTTTTCAGCCTGGAGGACAGAAGGTTCTGAGTAGAACTTACAGTGGCCTTCCAGTACCTGAAAGGGGCCTACAGGAAAGCTAGGTAGGAAATTTTTACAAGGGCATGTAGCAAAAGGACAAGGGGTAACCATTTTAAGATGAAAGAGCATAGATTTAAATATTAGATTAGATATCAGGGAGAAATTCTTCACTATGACAGTGTGAGAGACAGAAACAAGTTGTTCAGAGAACGTTGCTCTCTGGGAATGTTTGAGGCCAGTTTGGATGGGGCTTTGAGCAGCCTAGTGGAAGGTACACCTGCTCATGAAGGGGTCTGGAACTAAATGGTCTTTAAGGTCCCTTTCAACCCAAATTATTCTAGAAGTCCATGATTCTGTTACAAAAGCGGTAACTTTGGATAGAGGGATGAAATAGCAGTAGCAAAAGGCTACTGGAAGACTCAGCAAATATAATATGCTAGACATCTTAGACCTACATTGGGATATTTTTTCAAAGTGGTTCACAAACTCCATACAATTTTAGAAGATATTCTTAATTGATAGAAATATGACTCCTATGCATCAGTGCAAGTACACTTAGTACTGCCAAATAGAGTGCTTAGCATTCTGAAACATTCAGATTTCACTATAGCTGTCTCTCAGATGCTGCAATTGATATGGTCTGTTCATAAAACATTCCAAAAATTACTTCTGTTAATTAATTGTTTTGTTTTTTAATTAAACACACTTTTCTTCCATCTGTAGCCTCCACTGTTAAAACTGCTGGAGGTCCTTTTCTTTAGCATGAGGAATCATGCAGATACCACCTTTCATCCACAACTTTCACACAGGGAGATGTGTTCTATGTTGCCCCTCAACTAAAACTCTTACAACTTCTGAACAAGATAGACAGAATCACAAAAATCCTTAGTGCTTACCTAAACAACCTGGCACTTCCTACAAATTACTGCTAGATATAATTGCAACTTATTACTATACAGCTGTAAGCAAAATCAAATACTGAGTATTCCTCTCCTTTTCCTTCTTTCCGGACACACTTATTTCTAGAATAAAAAAGAAGTGAAACATAATTTATCCTTTCTATAATGCTGAATTGATTGGACACTGGTAAAAAGTCAGCTTCTCAAAGAAAGAAATAATTTTAATTTGCATGCTTCTTAGTCTGACGAGGCTACATTGACATGTATACATGTATTTATTAACACAAACTCCTGTGATTTCTATTAATTCAGTGTACAACTCAGATTTCATGTTTATAAATTGACAAATTAGTTTAGTGCTGCTGTGGAGATAGAATCAAACTGCTGTGTTTACACTATGTTGCCTCTTCAACTATGACTATATAAAAACAGCATTTACTAAAGGAAATGGAAATTCACTTTGGTCATGAATGCTCTGCTCAAGTAAAAGTTCTGGAATTTAAGAAGCACTTAGTTGCTGCATTAGGCCATTTAGGATGTTTCAGCGTCTCAATTGACTGTAATACCAATCTGCTCAAGTGCCCTGTTAATGACCTTCCATCTCACAGCAAGCTCAGGAATTCAGTGTTTATACTTTTTCTTTTTTTTTTCACCACACCGTGAACAGGCTGAAGGACAGATCCTTCTTTCTCTACTGTGACACAAAGGTGTAATCTGTTAACATTATTTCAAACAACAACAAAAAAAAATTCTTCATGCCTCTTACTGAAAGTTATTGGCAAAAGTTAGGAAGAGGAAACCACTTAAAATTGCAGGATGTAACGTAGACTTTCAAATGTTCTCTCTAAACCAAAACTAATATTTTTATACACTCACTCCCATGCTGCAGCACAAAGCATTCCTACTTCTGTTAGGGTTCTAAACAAATACCTCAGAAATAGTAATATCAGTCTAGACCGAGATGCACCACTACCTTTTCCCAAAACACTCTCCAGAATTTTAAGGTAAGTAGCAAGCAACATAAAATAAACTTAGAGGACTGGATCTTCAGCTGATGCCACTGAGGTAGTTTAACTGCAGTTGAAAATTTTAGTCTTTTTCACAGACTTAATATGTGATACAGAGTATCTGCTTTGTTAGCAAACATGAATACCCATCTACCCTGCTACATCTCCACTTCATTAGATGGACAGAGAGCATGAGGAAACTTCCTTCAGAGATGTCATTAGCACTTGTCTGCATTGCTTACATTTTACTGTGTCAGTCTGTAGTAAAACTCTCAGCTACAGTATTCTGGAAAACACTAAAGCCAGATTCCATTTATTTATCTTTCTTCACAAGACTCAAAAGAGAACTACTCACAAGCTTTGCACTCTTTGTTTCCACCAAAAAGCAACATGGTCCCACGAGATTTTCCACCTATATACATTTTCTAAATTATAATGAAAATAAAAACAATTGGGAAAAGGTCTTGTGATGCTTATGAAAGTTTCTAAAAGCTGAACACTACCTATGGAGAGCAATATGGAATTTAGAAAGTAACTTCTCCCCTTCTTCCCCCTTCTGGAAATTTGAGAACGTTAAACACTTGGCTTGCTTTTAGAATTTTGGTTTTGCACACCAGGAAAGTAATCGATGCCTCTGAAAAACACAGATCATTTCAGGATATCCATTCTTAAAACCCCCAGTGAACTAAAGGAACAGTACCTGTCCTAGGACAAGTATCACACAGCATTTCACATGCAGCTACAGACAAATAAGGCTCCTTACTACATCGCAACGTGACAATCAGTCATACCTAAGCATACAAGTAGAGCCTTAAACTGTGGCAATTAACTTGTTTCAGTTCATTTTTCATCTCACTCATATCATAGATCACCTCAGACAATATGTCTAGTTAAATATCTAGTTCCTATATAATGCTATATAGCTATCTATACTCTATATAATGTTAAATAGCAATGCTATACTGCTGCTGAAGTCAGCAGGAACTGAATGGCAGCAGTCACTCTGACACTCCTGTTCCTGCAGTCCAACTGGAATCCAAAACACTGTTTGTGTATTAGTTCTATCAGGAAAGACATACGGAAATACTTGGTTGATAATACCTAATGATTAAATAACTCTAGATAAAAAAATTTTCTTTTTCAAAAATTGTATTTTCAACAAAATAACTTCTTTTTATTTTTTTAAGTGTTTCATACAAAATTCTTTAAATGTACTGTGTAGAAGACTATCGACCAAATACTGACAGCTCATATCTCTGCTTAGTTTATTGAGACTCATTTTTAGCCAATTAATAGAACTTACAGGAATATTCTTCTATGAATTTTCTCATATTAAATAAATTTATATCATTGTGGAAACATGTTTGCAAAGTATTGTAAATTAGATACCTCCAACCACAGGGCCTCAAGACAAGGTAACGAAATAAACCATCTGCACTTAAGACATCCAAGTACAGATTTTACAAAGGGAAATTTCATTTCAATCAGCACAAAACACTTGATCATATTCAAGCTCAACTTTAGTGTTATGGCCACACCTACAAATACAGGGTTCCCTTTCAGACACAGCATATAATGAGCAAAACAGACTCATGAGTAACAGTGAGCAAACCCCCAGACTAGAAAAAAATTTCAAGTAAGTAAATAAATAAAAAAAAAAAACCAACAAAACCCAACCTAGGAAATAAACTATGTACTCTTGAGCACCATCTACTGACATTAATTATTTCCCCGTTTACAGAAATTGCACTCAAAAGGTGTATCCAACTGAAACTCCTGAAAAGGTCTGTTGCAACAGACAGAACAGGCAGATGTGTTTGTACAATTTCTTGGCAAAGAAAGTTTACACCTGTATCACATAATCAAGCCTACTGTACTGCAACAGGTTTTATGCAAACCATTGCACTTTTGGGTTCATCAATTAAGAATCTCCTCTCGAATGAACCATGACTTGAGGGGATTTGAGCAATAATCTAGCCCCCTGGATTTTTATGTGCTGAGAAAGACCACTTTGCAGTGGGGAGATATTATTGATTCATGGTTTTTCAAAACAGAAAATCAAACAATTGATTTTTTATTTTAAATTTAGAATTTTCACTTGAAATACGACTAAAGATGTAGCAGCAGTATACTTTTTCTTTAAATAAGATGGAACTTAGTCAAAGGTTAGTTTTTAGATATACTTGGGGTTGCTTTTTTACTACATGGTCTACAAGACCAGAAGCTTCATTTAGAACCTATTTCTAGTACTGTAAATGGAATAGAAATCCTCAGACTTTTGAACCTCAGGTATTTTAAACTTCTTCTGGCATCTCACAGCCCTACAATGAAACCTTTGTTACCCAAGGGGCTAAGAATCCTTTAGCTGAAATATCAGAAAATTCTGACACCATAGTGTCTTCAGATTTGTCCTGTCAGGTCTCTTCTTCCCTTATCAGTAAACAGTAAAGGAGGTTGACCTCAGAGCTGGCTCACAAGCCTAGATGTTCCCTAACTTGCAAAACAGACTATGGAGAAAAGAGGAATGGTGGAACTCAGAAATTTATAAAGCAGCCTGCTTCTTGTCCCCATTTGGAGCTGAGGTACAGCTGTAGAAAACACCCAGACCTAGGATCACTGTTTCTAAGGAAATATAAGCATTTTTTCAGTACAAATTAGGAAACAAACATTTCAGAATTTCCTGTAAAATAAAAATTCCTTCAACTTTCCATTTAAGAGAAATGCAAACATTTATTATTAGCTTTTATATAAAAGTTTGTTTTCTCAGCTTCTTAACTATACAAGAACAACCCAAGATCCTCGTTGCCTCATTTTACAATGTCAGCATTATATTTCCAGACTCCTGAAAAAGCAGGGATTTTTTATTTTGAATACATCTTCAGGTTTCCAGGATCTGAAGCACAGAGATTCCTAAAGCTGCTCAACAACCTGCTATTTATGGACTGAGCTCCACAGCAGAGAGCAAAGAGCACAAAGCCTTCAAACCTGAGCTAGTCAACTGGACATTATTTCCCTAGATCCTAAAAGCCTCGATTTAGGCATCTTCTGGTGCTTATATAAGCTGGTTTATATCAGTGTGTTTGGTTTTAGTTCTTTCTGCTTACTGAAAGAGGTGCACATTGTGTCCTCCCTCAGCCTCCTCCCACTGCTGAATCTGAGCTCAGGAAAGCAGCTTCTGCAGATAAGGGGGAGGGGGACAGATGAGCAGAGCAGAGATTGACTGTTGGCTTGGGAAACCATGCAGCAGTCTCTCTTCATTTGGAAACCAAAGAACTGAGTAGTGCTCTGGAAGTTTTAGGGATGCATATGATGTGGCATGGTAATATTTGTGGCCAGTGGGAAATGAAGCTCTTGTAAGGCTATTCATTGGGATTTCTTACAATACTATCAGTCTTATATTCACAGCCCATGTCCTCGTTCCGGTATTCAGCTTTTTTCGGTATAGTATTCATTTACAATTCCATGCAGTACCTGTGTTCCCATAATATTTACAAAACTATCATCCCCTCTTAGGAGAATCTTCACAATGAAAAACTAAATTTCTGACCTGTTTCTCCTTGTAGATGATTTAGAGCATAACTAAACTTAAATCCTATTAAATTCATTCAGTGAGCTCATACTTGCTGAACATCAATAATTACTAACGCTGGAAGTTAAGCAAGTGGTTCATTGTTTGACTGAATTGATATCTCCACACCAGCTTTTTATGCTCAGTTTAAGTGACCACTTCAACAACAATTTTAGTGCTGCCATTCAAGTATGAAGGTTGCCATTCTTCATTGTTTTCTATGCACAAAACTATTAAGATTGCACATGTGACTACTTGAAGTAAATTCGTTCATGGACAGGAGTGATTTCTCCTTCAAACAAGCAAACAAAAACTGAGAATGCAAATATAAGTTGACTTTTCACTATTTCACAGAATTATAGTAGAATATTTCATTACAAGAGGACTTCAGCATGAGTTTTGCTAGCAATTGACAAGTTGCTGCAATTTCTAGGACACTAGAAAGCATTCTAAAAGAGTGGAAGCATTTACAAATATTACTGCAAATAAAATATTTATGATGCCTACACAAAATTATGTGTAAGTAACATAGACACTGGCAGCTACCTGCCAGTTTACAACAACAAATGGGTCCTAAGCAATAAATTAAAACTGTAATGTATAACATATCTACCTGAAAGAAAATTACCCTGCAAGGTTCTCTTAATTAGCCAAGTATTTTTCCCAGTAATCTGACACATCAGAATAAAATAGAACCATAAAAAGAAAATCTATACACAAGCATAATTAACTCAAGTGATCTGGCTCTTCTGTATATTAATGGCAGGAAATAATCTTTTGGAATTTTTCCAAAAGTTTATTTTCTGAAAAAAAATTTGATGTTTTCCATGAATATTTGCATCAGTCATTCAGCCACAGATACTGAAAAATATTTGCTTGCCACTGTCACTTCACTCTCTCAGACTTCAAAATACACTTTGAAAATTTCCTTTGAATGTGCTTTTTAAAAAATAGCATATGATTTTTTTTAAATTAAAAATTTTAAGGACAGGTCCAGGAAAGGTATTCTGAAAATGAGAGGCCACAGTGTAAGTTTATTCTGTTTCAAACCAGAAGCCTTTTTTAAATGTTCAAGTTGCTGGACTGAAGAGAACATTCACTCCAGTGTACAATTAAAAAAAAAATAAAATGGATAAAAATAACACCATGTTTACTATGGCCACGTATCCAAAAAGTCAAGCCAAAGATGCTGCCCAAAACTTGAAATTAAATTCACAGTGGATTTCTGCAGTGCAATTGCTGTCTGAGCTTTCAGGCCCCAGACAGAAGTCAATAATTCTCCCTAGATGCACAACTAAAACTCACACAACTTCAGCCTCTGTAGGGCACCCATTATGGCCCTGGACCCAACCCAGCACCCACTAAAATTTATCTGTATAGACTGTATGGAATACTTCCTTATTTCTTTAATGCTGTGCACTAATGCTATTACACTGAAATCAGAGCATCTGTTACACCATGGCAGGACACTTTTTCACTGCAGTGAGACAAAGCTCCTAGTGACTTGTTGGGAGATTCAGCAAGAATAAAAGTGAGAAGATGCTGAGGCGGGCTGAGTCACTATTTTACCTCAAGTACTTAAACTAAAGAAATTGGGGTCTAGCCTGAAAATCAAAAGATAGGTTGTAGAGTGCTTTAGGTCATGAATACATTATTTGAAACAGGTGTAATCTAGCTTCTTACATCCATCTTCAATGTATGCCTTAGAAAAGGGTACAGCTTCATCATAAAAAAGAGATTCCTCATATTCATAACCTTTTCCCATTCACTATGGAGTTCTCCCTTAAAAAGTGGGAAACTTGCAACTAAATAGTACTGTTCAGAGCAGGAAGTAGGAAACAAGACAGTGATGCATATTTTGAATTTTTATTTCAAAGCCATCAGACCACAAAGATGCTCTGAGTACCTGTCAGTCTTTTCTTTGGGAAGTCATGTAGGCAGGTGTTTGCTGGCTCTGAAATAAAACTTCAAAGTCTCCATCACTTTCAAGATATACAGATATTTTGGAAATACTGTGAGTGTGCCAAAACATATATTCTACAATGATAAAAACAGTGAATTTGTCAAAACTCCTAGTTTTTTTTCAAAACTCCTAAAATTTACTTGAATTGGAATTTTGAATGATAACCTGAAAATTAATTCTTTGCAAAGTTTGAATGCAAATTGTGAAAAATGTATACATATCTACCAAGATGCGTTCCTTTTTTCTCCAATATTTTTACTTCCCATGTTCTTATGGTCCTATTTTTCCTTTCATCACCACAGTAGCTTTACTAATTTCTGAATGCCAGCATATGAACTACTTCACCTGGGATTTCCCTGGTGATTCACAGATGATGCATTCAAACCCTTTACTACCATAATTTCTTTTTGGTAACGAAATCAGCTTTATTATTATACGGCAAATATACTCTTCTCATGGGGAAAGTATAAAAGATAAATCAAAGGGTGCTGAAAAAAATGACCAAGCATCATACCTGGTCAAGAAATACTTATGTATTTTGTGTCTGAATAAAAAAAAACAACGTTCTGACAGTCGTCAGACATGTGCTAGGTGCATATGTTAATCCATTTGCACTTTAATTTCCAAGTCTTTTCTGAAACATGGGAAAGCATCATGCTCCTGAGCAACTTATTTCATAGTCAGCATATCACAGAAGTTTGGTGAAGACTTGAAGGTTCTATATCTTGTATTTCTGGGATTGGTCTATTGCCAGCTGCACTGGCAAAGGATTCATCCACTGTCTCCTCTCACCACAGATGACAAGCATGAATCACCTTTGCAGGTTTCAGAAATTGTGATCTGTGTGGAAAATAATTGCATTTTTTGTTGCCATTGGAGCAAGAGCACATCTCATACTTCTGTTGCAGAGACTGGTAATGTTTCCAGAAGCAGAAGCACAGTAGAAAGTAGTAGAACTAAACCTTCAAGCTGCAAATGTGTCTTTTTGGGGAGAGATTTAAAGTCTTTTCACTACTCACTCACATTTTCAAGCTGTTTCAAGCTTTAGTGAAACTTCTCTTGTGATTATTGTCCTTTGCTGACAGTCAAACCTTTCCAGTATCACATCAATTAAATTTCAAGATAAAAAATGATAAATGTTACATGGGTCAAGAAGCATGCAAAAAGTAGCCTCGAGACCAGGCCTAGTTCTGTGATGGCTAAAAATGTTTTCCTAATTTTCAAGTAAATAATTACTTGTGTTATATCAATAGCCAGGCAAAGCAAAAATCTTTGGGTTTTTTTTTTAATTATATTTTATCATGATGTTCTGTCTCAGTAAATCTGAAGAACACTTGGCATATGTTGCTGTGTATGCCATAAATACATTCATCTTGTACCAAGTAGCACTACCTGAAAGGTTCTTCTATCCCAGAACCACAGCACAAATATCAGCACAAACCTAACTCAAAATACGTTGTAAAAGAACCAACTGAACTTGAAACAATTAACTGTAAAAAAAAAATCAATGTGTGAGGCTCTTTACATACACTGGTTGCAGGGACATTAATGTGTTTGTCATTTAGATCTGTACAGATTGTACATGCCAGAGTGACAACCAAGTTAACCACTTCAGCTCTGCTTTTATTTTCTCCCTACCCTTGTTATAGGTCTTACCTAAAGTCAGTGCAAATTAGCCTATCCCCAGAACATCTACCCCCAATATATCTGTGTCAAAAATTAACAAGATTGTTGCCACAAGAATCTTCTAACACCCTCTTGTGATGTGCTTGGCCTGCTTGTTTCACCTCAGTGCTTGTTATCAAGTCTGTCTTCTTTAGTCAGAGTGGGAAGTCTGTCCTACAGCACAGGATTAAGGGTTTTACCTTTCCAGGATCCTAAGAAAATAATTAATCAAAAGTAGCATGAATATTTTTATTTTCTAGGCTTGGCTATTCACAGGTCTGAAAAAACACTTGCCAGTTTCTTCAGATCAGCAGTTCAGTCTCACCCATCCATTCCACACTGAACTGCCAGCCTGCAAGAGCAGAAGTGGGCCCTGTGCTCTCAGGAGCTTCTTCACTGAGCTGCTGTTCACCAGGCTGAGCTTCTCTTTTCCTCACAGACTAAGCATCCAGAACTACTTCGTTCCATAGTTACTTAACTAGCAAAGAATCTCCATTTGTCCACCTTTAGAATACATTCATAACAAGTGTTTTATGAACTATCAGCAGAGATAAAAACAAGCTCAAGACCCCATTTACTACACCTGATTCTCCAGTTTGCCCATTATTGTATGATCAGAATAATTTGCTGAATGTAGGTCTGCCCAGCATAAGACAAAACTTCCAGGGAAAAGAAGTTAGCTGCTCTTAGAAGCAGTAGGTACATTGTGGAAAGACTTACATATAAAAGTTTTATGAATTTATCCCTTACCAGTTGTAGCAAGGTGGTTTTCCCCAGTTAAAAAAAAAAAAAACACAAAATAGAACAAAATAAAACCAACAACAACAAACCCACACCACCTTAGGCATAACCCCCAGTCAGAATTTCAGTGAACACAAGCTCATGACAGTTCATGGCCCTGCTCACTTACATTTTGAATGCAAAGGATTCAAAAGTCAAATAATTTAAACATAGATGGCTTATCTGAAGAGCAGCCTGGAATTAAATTTAAGTTAGAAACATGGCTCCATGGATCCCAGTTATTGTGCTGTTTTGCTTTTTCCACATGCAGCTCAAACATAGGTGAGACATTATGCTTTCACTGATCATGCCTATTTGAATCTTTCAAATACTGAAATTCACTGAGCTTAGGGGCTCTGGTCATTCTGGTTTCTTGTAAACCCATACAAAAGCAGACACACACACACATACTTGTAGTAAGCTCAGCTTTAGCAATCATACTACACTTGAGTGAGCTGTTGCTAATGAGGTCGGTCTTACCCATTAGAGCATCTGTCATTTCTACTGCATTAATTCCCTCTCCTAGCTTTCAGTCACTCAGATAAGAGTTTTTCTCACTTGAAACTCCTCAGATTGGCTGAAGAACCACCCAAGTCTTCATTAGTTCTCAGCAACTACATGCTTACAGTTCCTTGGAGCTCACAGGGCCCATGGGCTTTGCTCTCATCTGTCTCTGGGGTTCAGCTGCTCCCAGTAATTAGCCAACAGAACCACCGAGAGGAGCCTGACAAAGCTGTTAAGGCAATTCAAAGGCTGTCACACTCAGAGGAAGTCCAGCCACACATTCCCACTACTTCCCTGCCACTGTCTGACCCCTCAGCAAGTAGGTTAGAAAGCCATCCCAGCAAACAAAAGAATGCGGTAATCTCCCCCAAAATACCTGGTAGTAGGATTAAACAAACATTAGTGCCAGGAGAAGCACAAAGCCAGGCTGTGGAGGAAGGAAGTAGGAACATCCCTTTCAGCAGGGGTTAGCCTTTTGATTGGCCTTATCTGCATTGTCACACTGCGGTCACAGGGGCGTCCTTCAGAAGCAACTGAGCAGACTTAACAGCTTTCTGATGCCAAAAGGAGCAGTCCCATTCTTCTCTCCCTCACACTCTAGCTCTGGCATGTATCTGACCCCTCTGTAAACCAACTCATTAATCCAGCAGAAAGCTATTTGCTTTTTTTGGTTGGGTTAGTTTGCCAGTGGTTTAATGAACTGAATTGGCTCAGCAAGGGGTCAGAGAAGGACCAGCCAACAAAGCAGAGGCAGGGGAAATGCTCAGCCAGGAGGGAGGAAGGACACAGTGCTGCCCCTTCAGCAATGGCCAGCAGACAGGTCAGCTCAGTCACCTCACCCCACTGCATTCCCACCACTCAGCTGGCGGCTGGCCAGCTCTCGCTTTCTGAGGCAAAACAAGCCAAAAAAGATGAGATTCTACCTACCCAACTGGCAGGTCTTCTTTTCAGGACTAAAAGCACCTTGCAGCACAGCTTAGCACCGACTAGGCTGAAATTTATTGTCCAGCACACCTTAACTGAGAATTTGCTGTTTGAGATTCACTGTATCTACTGAAACATCTCTGCTCAGCTCCACCACCAAGCCTTCTGCTTCCAGGCCTGCTTCCTCTCTGTAGCCCTCAGCCTCTTGCAGTGGTAGGCTCATGTAGCGGGAAGAGCCTTTCTTGCTCCTGAGGCTCGACGAGCTGCTGGCTTCTCCATTGCCTCTTGCAAGAGTGAGCTGCTCTCTGTGGGTGTGTGTCCCACCTTTATTGGCCCCCTGGTAATAGGGGGCCTGCCCTAACCAGGCACAGGTGGACTCACGCCCACTCTTTGGCACCTCGAGGCACCTGGTTTATCTTGTTTGTCTACAGGCTCAGAAGCCCTCTTCTGTTGAGGCCCCATCCATCCCCTCCCAGGGTGGCCTTCCCTCCCTTTAACACCTCCTGCTCCACAACCCTGTACCCATTCAGACCCCAACCTGCAGCTGCACCCAGCAGTGGGTACCTGATGTCTCCGGGGAAGGGCTCTGGTGCTGCTCTGCCAGGGCTCACTCTTTAGAGATGGCACAGAGAAACTTGAAAGGTGTCGTCAAGGCTTATTGGATGAGTCGAGCTTTCCAAATTGAAAACCACTCTGTTCAGTTCAGAACTGACAGATGAGGGGGACAGGGAACAAACATCATTAGGTTGTCACCTTTATCAGGTTTGAAAATCTGATGATGCTTTTGTATCAAGTATTATTTTTTTTTTATCAAGTATTAAATCTTTTCATTGTGCTGTGGAGAAGCAATCTATGACACTGAAAGTCCCCGATTCCAGTATTCACAGAACATAATAAAATACTGGTTTTAGAGTACATTTTCACCCTTCAAACAGCTTAAAAATTGTCATTAAAAGAACATTAAACAAAACAGAAAAAAACCAATAAATGTGCAGCTAAGTAAACATAAAGGCTATTAAAATCTTTTCTTAAATATTCTTAAAAGAAAGCCCTCAAAAGAAAGATAATTCGTCTTGAGGAAAACAGTTTGAAAATTAAAATCTTTTAGTTCTGCAGTAACTGTAGGAACATTTACGAAGTTAGGCAGCAATCATATGCATAATTAAAGAAGTGATTATATGTATATTTATACCATCAATGCATAATCCTCAATTTGTTTAACATAAAACAGAACATCAAGGAAACGAGAATTTAAATTCCACTTGTTTAATATGGAACATTAAGTACACAAAAAATTGCTTGTAATTTTAAAGTGTATAACTTGAACAAAATTTCAAGGTGGAAAATATTTGGGATGAAGTAATGAGTGAAAAGAAAAGGAAAATATTAATATTATGCTTAATGAAGAGAAACTTCATTTATAATGATTAAGGAATGGTATGCTCCCATTTCAACTACTTAAAAAGAAGGAATGCCAATTACCAAGATATCTCTTAATTTCGTACAAACGAGACAGATGTGAGAGTTCTTAAGTATTCAGCCAGGATTTTTGTCTGCCTCCAGCACATCAGGAAACATGCACAAGCATCTCCCTTACATCATACATGCATCTAATAATAATAATCACCATAGAAATATTTGCATATATTAAGAACATAATATATTCTGTGTTTATGATTAAAAACTGGGGACTTTTGTACTATACATTCAAGTTGGTTGGCACATTGAATGTGATTAAGAGATAGTCTTCACCTATATTGTGCCCTTCTACCCCAAAAGGAGAAGTCTGGGAAAACTCAGTGGACTCTATAAGGGAATGAAAACAGTGCCAATGGCAGAGAAGGGTCCTGTGAGGTGCTGCTGAGGAGCAGCCAGGCCTTCTTCACAGGCCTGAGGAGCCATGGTCAAAGCTCTGTAATTCTGAGAAAAGTTCTCCCTGCTGCCTGCTGAGCACTAAATTTCATGGACCCAAACAATGAGGTGCCAAATCATTCTTCATTCAGTCTTAGCCAAAAGCTGTGCAAAGATTACTCTTTCATATTTTTTTCTCATGTAGTTTAGAACATACTCATCTATTTTGATAATAGTATTTACCATGGTTTCTTCTAGCCTTTTAGAAGGCACCTGGCTGTCTTGAGGGCAGCCTTTTGATGATTTGATTGGCAGCACTCTCAAGACCAAATATTGAGCTCAGAAGGAGTTAAAGAGCTGTCATTGTAAACATAAAGTTCTATCTCACCAAGAGTCCTCTGATTAATTGGACACTGGAAATACATAGTAGCCCATATTGCTAGTGTTGTGTGGACTTGATAGGAAAAGGAGTCATCTGTCATCAAAATTAAAAGTATTATATAATAATAATATAAAATAAAATATATATAAAATATAAATTTTCTTCACCTTTAGTTCTGTTGCTCAAGGGATTCCAGTTTTCCACTGACCCTCCAGCAATCCTTTGTACAGATACCCACTGTTGACAGTTCTATGCTTGGAAGCAGGGAGGAAAAAAGGTTTGGTACAGAATGTGTGTACTTCCCAGTGAAGTAAAAAAAACCAAAAAAGCCCCAATGCTAAGTATCTAGCTTTTCATTTTCTCTCTTTTCAGAATTTGTGTTTAAAAAACTATATATATAGTGATGTTAAAGTTGCCATATATAAGGAGCTGAGTTGGATGAGTCTGAAGTTTTGGTTAATGCAGCATGTGTTAATGTTTGAAAATACTAAAGCTTAACATTTCACATTACACGTATGTTCATTATTATTGCATGGGTTATTTTACTATCTTAACATTTATTCAAACCATCACTATTTGTGCTACAATTGCAGAAAAATACTATAAAAATATTTGCTAAAACTGTCTAAACACCGTAACATTTGTTATTTATAGATATTGAGGAATTTTAGAACAGCTAACACTATACTAATGCTTTGTATTATAGGTAGAAAAGATCTATTAATTGCTTACTTAGCATTGTATGTTTTCTCTGATTTAAAGGTGTTACTCAAATTAATCCCTCTGGTTATCATTAGAACTGTGAGAGCCTGAAAAATCAACACTATAGTGCAAGTCAGTGTCAGTGACAGCTGCAAAAACGGCAAGTCAATACAATTAATAGAAGTATTTTTATGCAAAAAAGTTATTTTTATGCAAACACATAATATAAACTAAGTGTGTAAGGAGGAAAATAGGAAATGCCATTTTGTGATAGGATTTATGAAGTTAGTCAGTCAATCGTTACCAAAAACAAAAGTTACATTTGTTCTTATTTTAAAACATATAGTGCTTTAAGTATTAAAAAAAAAAAAAAGCAGAAGGTGTGAAGTAACTGGTAGTTTGCTTGTAAAAAATATTTTAAAGCCTTGTGGAAATAATCTTGTCAGTGCCCTGACATGAAATTGAGTTATTAAATTGTATTATATAATTAATATGTTTGATTTTCTGATATTGGCCTATATATTAGATTATTGGGTTTTATGCATGAAGCAAACACAGTTCCTAGGCATCTCAAAGGCACTGTGGCACTATGGACAGAGAGGTTGATGAGACTTAATGTTCAGACTATATGTCCCAAGGAATGGCATTACATGTTATGGTTTACAGATTCTTCCACGAGTTAGAGCTCTGCCAGTTTCTTTTGAAGAGAGTTCTCAGTCTAGTCCTTTGCTCCTGATATTTTCTTTTTCTTACTGAAAAATTTGCATATTGTCAGTTACTGTAGCTGTAGTTCTTGTGATTCAATCCAATTTTCAAATTTTTCATGACTCAGCAGTCTGTCCTTAGAAATTATTTATAATAGCTAAACACTGCATGATGTGATTCTGCCTCTAACAAAGATTTATGGTTCTGTAAAATCACTTTTCACAGAGAACACCTAGATGATCTTAGGGACAGGAAAATCTAGAGAATGAATAACATATATATTTCTAATGAAGTAGACTGTTACGAGTTCTCATAACTCCTGCAGAGAATAGACACCATTCTAATTCCTTGCTATTTTAAGGTCTTACGTAGAATTTAAACATTTTGACTATCTTCCTCTAGCCCGTTCTTTTAGGCTGGATTTCTTTGAGGAGAGAATTTATGAATCTTGCAAATTAGCAAGTAAATAAAGGCTTAGAACTTGTGAGGACCAGGGGAATCTGACTGTTAATTAATTAATTTAATTAGTTATAACACACTGTAAAATGTCATTTAAATTTGATGAGTAAGTATTACTTAATTACATGAATTACACTTTTAGAATACCATTTTTTTAATAGCTTTCCTTGTGGTTTATCCTTTAAGGAAAGGGAACTTGAGTAAGAGACCTCATTGCATGTCTCTTTTATTAAGCCTTTGTTGAGAATTTTTATGTGCAAATAATGGAATGTTCAGACTAGCAAAATATTAATTGCCAATGCTCTTGCAGCACTTAGTGTGTATGAGTTTGAAGGGGGGAAAAAAAAATACAATATATATATTAAGAAATAAGAAAAACAAGTTTTTCTAAGTGCTACAATAACAAACTTCAAGTTGAAAAATTAACATGAACCAACCAGTACTTTTAATTATACTTATTTTAGAAATACAATTTTGGGAAAATCTCAGAATTGACAGCTGGATAAGTTGTTATCTGATGCTAAAGATGTAAAACACAATTAATGTCCTCAGATTTTATTTCTATTAAGTGACAGAATTCTCAAAATAATTTGGAAGGCACAAAATGTGTTCAAACTATTGTAAGGTAAAGAAGCAATATTAATTGACATATATTGCAACACTCAATGGAATATAGTGTGAAGAGTTACACTAAGTCTGTGTGAATTCATTCGTCAGTCTTGTCACTTCAGTTTTAAGATGTGTTATCTGAAATGATTTACAGGTACAAGGAACTAAAAAAGAAGACATCGCCATTTCACACCAGTGAATGTTCCAATAATACTCTGTTACCTGTATTAGCAGTTTATAATTTCAACTATCTAAGATGCAACATGAAGGTTTTGTGTTGTTAAATAATACGGAGATGAATGACACTGTAATCTTTTAGGATATTGAATTAATATTGACATCAATATTTAGCAACTGTATGTCTGACTAATATTTTTAAGTCAGAAATGCCTACTCTGAGCCCACACAATATTTATAGATATAGATTCTAGATTGTAAATATTTTCATCAAAATTATTGTATCCATCAAGCTGGAAGTTTTAAAGATGACAGAATGTATAGGTGAATTGGAAGGAGCTATACCTTCCTGCATATCACACAGTTTAAAATGTTATATGTAGCCATAAATTGGTTTATCCTATTTACATTTCATTCAGTTTCTCTTTTGATTGTACACATCATATAAACTTTGTAACAGAAGTCAGACCAAACTTCTTGGTGGGGAAGTTGTAATACTATTAGGTACGCGTTCCCCAAACTATCATAGATCACTGCTGGAAAGATTTTTCTTCTAACAAAGGAAGATGGTAGTTGCAGAGTTTCTGCATTGTTCAATGATTTAATGGTTTAATAAGCCAAATCATTTTAACCATTGAAGCACACTACTGAGATGTGTAGACACTTCCAAGAACTTCTGCTCCTAAAAGTCATGGGAGTCATCTGATGATAGGTACAACACTAAGGCACCAAGTTCTGGCAGAGAAGACCTACCACTGAACTTACAGCTTGTCTTTGTTTTGTGAATGGCTTATATACTCATTGTTTGAGGTAGGTACCACAATATGAAAGTCTAATAATGCACTTTTCAGATAACATATTTTGCACTACAGAATTCCATTTATCTTTATCTGCTCATTTGGTCACCATGCTCAATATTATCTTCTAGCCCTTTGAAAACCAGGAAGCTGCTAGTAAAATATGTATTGGCTTCATCCTGCAAGAAGAGGGAACATTGCTATGAAGTCACAGAACTGCTCTATGAAGCAGTTTCTAAATGAGCAACCATTTATTGACACACAAATAATGTGCTCTGAGGGAAACAGGGAGGGGTCAGCTGTTGAATTCAGGAGTGTATTGTCAGAAATACAGGGCAGTTACAACCTGACTCACCTTTCATATAATTTTATTCATACAGACTTTTTTTTAGCATCATAAAGTTAGGAAAAGCAATTCTCCTGTGTATAGTTGAAATGACAGATGACTTAATCTGGAAGCTGTAACTATCATTTGAAGTTTCTTTTATCATCCCAAGTAAAACTCTTGTGAAGATCTGTGTTTTTTTTCAAAAAGTTTTCTGTTCAAGCTTCAAAAGAGTCCTGACATGAATAGTTTTTGCATAAAACACTGTTGAATTGAATTAATTCATCCCACTTAATTGCTAAATTAACATTAATTCAGTTTAAAACTTGAGCGTGACTTCATTAGGGAAAAGGTTGAATACACATGGTAAAAATTTCCAAATATCTCTCTTACTTTTAGAGCTGTAGACTTTCTATGCAGCAGAAATTAGTGAACCTTTTGGAGCAATTGTCCAAAGTTTATACTTATTGCAGCCCAGTTCAAACCGTATTGTCATGTTTATGACCAAGGATATTCTGAATAGATGAGACTATTTCAGAACATTCACTTAGTTGACCACTGGTCACACAAAACCCACAAACCATGAACCCTCACTCTACAGATTTCTATTCATATAAATGTAAGTCCTATTGAGTGTAGACTAATCTGTCTACATTCCTGATAATAATGGGAACATGCACCCATCTTTTAGGATCTGTGTTCAAGAGGATAGGCTCTGATGTACTTTATGGTGACAACTGCAGTAATGGCCTGGGTAATGGAACACCAAAGTCCTCTAGGATTAACAATCAAATATCTCTGGGGAGAAAAAGAAGGATATTGTCAAGTCCAGGAGACACAAATTTGCAAAAGCAAATCTAGAATGTGGATAGGAAAACTGAGTGAACAAAGAGAATGAAGAAACTAAGAAGTCACAGAGGAAAACAAAACAGATAGTGTAGACAGTTTCATGGCATAGGAAGGGCTTTTATGACTGCTTCTCATCAAGTATCTGTGGACACAAAAAATGAGGTAATAAGATTGAAAGAATGTGTGATTTTATGTTGAATGTTTGAATTTTGTAGTTTTCATTCTCAAGGAAACTGCTTGTTTGGGAGAGAGTCCTAAGAAGACAAGGCTCTGCTTTATAGTCTGGTCAGATGAATGAAAAGCCCTATCTCCTTCAAGTGCCCAGCCCTGCAAATTATCAAAGTCCATTTCAGAAGAGCTGTGGTGCACAAGGCATGTTGCAACTGCTTCCTGTCATGCTGTTTCCCAGTTGGTTTTAGAAGTCAGCCAATATGGTGTGCTATCTGAAATGCTATAGTAATTATGTGTTATTTACAGTAACCAGAATTGGCACATGCATGTCTGAAAGTGCTGGCTAATAACCATATTTCTTCAGTGTGCACTGTAGGTTGCTTCTGAACACTCAGAAGAGTATAGATAGAAAACATTCACTTGGAAATGAGAAGTCTATTCTAAATCCTTCTAGATGTGACTTTCTGCAGACATACCTAGGTATTATCCACAGACAAATGTCAAAGGCTACAAAACCACTTGGGATACTCTGGGTAGACTATAAAGTAGGTGGTACATGAATTTACCTCATACATGCTGCTTGAAAAAGCAGAGTATGAATATGATTACTGAGAGAGTCAGCTGGTTAGTATACAGCAGGATACAGAGAGCACAGACTCCAGTGTGGTCCTTAGGAACTGGTAATGAAACAGGTTGAGAGAATACGCACATAGAGAGAGTTGCTGGTAAGGTATATATCAAGACTAATTAATCCCCAGGTTAATTTGCTTAATGAAAACTGGGAATTTTATTTAAATAAAGGTAATAGTGAAAAAGGAGCTCCAGAGATACAAGCAGAAGCAAAAGGTGACCAGTGGCACTTGTGACCATGCTGTTTACAGGCTAATGTACCAGTGAAAAGTTGTTTCTATATGGGGGAGTTTCAGAGTAGCTGCCAGCTACACTATGAGCAGTAGTAACAGCACCTGGTGTCCAAATTTGTGTTCCAGGTCAAATATTACTGTTTCCTATTTTTTCCTTCCTTTTCCTTGTGAGCTGTGCATCACCAAAAACTCTCCTGACCTTAATGTACTCAATACAAATACCATAGCAAACAATAAGACAGGTTTTGCTGTGTTTAGGTAGAATATCAGACTATTTCTTTCTTTGACAAAGAAATTCCATTTATTTTTTCTGATGCAATATCTATGTTCTGGAACATATGTGTTGCTGTTGCAAGCATGACACCATTTTGGTTGTACTTTAGAGGTGTTCACTTTGCCAGCTCTAATGCAGTTTTTAACAGCTTGTCTTTTTGTGACATATTGCAATTATGCCAAACTATGTAATCACTTATTTCACTTCGAAGTTTCAAGTTTGTGTTTGATACACAGCCTTGAAACTTAAAATTCCACTACTCAGTAAAGCAATTAACTGCCTTCTGGGGGTGAATTTCACAGAAAAACAAAAAATATTATTCCTGAAAAAAATAATTTTACAAACACAGATCTATCTCATTGAAAAAGGTGGGAGTTTTGCTACTGACTTTCACTGAGGCTTTTGCCTCAGGACAAGATGCTTCTATAATGAAGTATAATGATTGGCTAAGAAAGACTAAGGTTTGGACTATCTTGCTAAAAAGTCCTCTTAAAAGATTATTGTACACCTTTTTTCTGAAGGCTTTACAGTTTATATATGCTTAAGTTGCTCCCATATTTTCAGATGTGCAACCATGGCTCACTAGACAATAAGAGCCCATCCTTTTGGTTGGTGAAAGCAATGTGTGGAATTCATAGGTATGACATTTTTTTAGCCTGAGAAGCAAAAAAATTTAAAAAATGAAAATTTTTAAAAGTCAATTGTTGTTTCAAACTCCTACTCAAAGATATTTAATTATGAAGTAGTTTGCTGCATTTCACAACACTGAAATCAAATCCTTGTAAATTGGCTAATAAATAAAAAATGCCCATCAAAATTCTAATACTAGCAGAATAAAAATGGTTTCCACTTAGATGTGGAGGGAATTTACAACACGGAATATTAATTAAAAACTGAGAAAATATTGTATTTCTTTTTAGATTAGTCCAGTAGAGGTAGATTTTGTTAATTCCCTGTCATTCCTTAGGAATGTGAGTATTTTTGAGGGTATGAAAGAGCTTGTGAAGAGGTATAAAATTGTTGCCCATGTCCAACACAGGACTGGGATAGAAGGAAACAGATTAAGACACTTGCATCGTGTCAAAAGAAGTTTCTAGTGATCAGGTTTAGATGGGAAACTGAGTGCCTGTTTTCATACTTTGCTTTTACCTTTGTTTATTCAGAATTCTTGGACATAAAATTTAGTGGCTTGAAAACTGAAACAACATAGATTTTTTGTTTTGCATGTGTGGTTTGAAATATAATCCTTCTTCATTGTCTTTCCATTGTAATAAAAGTGCTCATCCTATCTAAGTTCTTGATTTATTCCTGAGATAGAATTCAGATGTAACTTGTTATATCCTGCTTAAAAGACCTGCTAGGATACTTAAAATAAAACTGGGGAAAGCAATTATTCTTAAAAGGACAAAAACTAAGGAATCAAACTGATATAAATTTTGTTTGAGACAGGCAAGATTTTGTAAAAAAAAATAGTAATGCACACTGAAGCATTTGATTTATACTTGTATAATCTCTTAAGGTGGTTTTTTTTTTTAACTACAAGATAGATATTTCAAGAAGGGTAAGCCAAAAACCTGCACACCTCATAGAAAATTTCAAAGAAACGCAAAATATGAAACTTTCAACATGGCATCATCTTTGAACTTCTGACCCTCTATAATTCAATGCATAATTCCTAATTCAATGCATCAGGTGGATGCTTTTTTCTCCTATGCATATAATCTTGACCCACAATAGGACTTGCATAGAAGAGTGTAGTGCAATTCTTCACCATTTAAGATAAGCTAGATAAAATTATGACCCCAACCTACATTTGCATAAATTCCTAATAACTAGATTAGTATTTATGTAAAACATAGGAGACTTGGCTCAATTGCCTTTCTTTTTCTGCTGTGAGTCAAACTGTTAATACCAGAACATGCACCTCTATAAAAAGGAAGGAGGCCATAAAATACATAAGTCTGTACCCAAGTCAGTAAGCATTTCCTAGAAAGAGAAATCATAAAAACTAGTAACCATTACATAGCTTCTTCATTTCAATTGTATCATTCAATAAAAAATAAGAAACTTGGCTTAAGGAATCCAAACACAATATGCCTGGTCAGAGACCAGGCAGTTACATTCTTTCCTCCTTGACTGTCCCTTCTAGCATCCCAACTTTACCATTTCCTTATAGTGACACAGTTTATCCCTGCACAGTGGCCTAGGTTCATCAAGAGTGGTGTAAGGGGATAATTTTCCTGGCACTATATTGTACAGTGCAGGGAGATAGAACATGTTGCCTCTATCAGATAGGTTGTTAGTGAGAGCTTTTTTTATTATGAGGCATGAGAACACGTGGCAATTGGGCCTTAGAGTGTCTTGCCCATACCAGAAAAGGGTCACGCATTTCAGTCTTCTAAGAATAGCTACATACTTCTGAAAAAGACAGATAAAGGTTCTTCTGCTGGTAGTAGAATAGTCTTATCACTACATTGGATATACTCAGCAAAGAATAACTTGAGAACTGGTGGTAATTGAAAGCAGCTAATGATTTCTTGGCTGATCCACTGGTAAATTAACTCCCAGCAGAACCTTCTAAGGATCAGTGAGTCATGAGAATGGATTATGTTCCTGACAAACAGGCTTTACCTCACTAATAAGGAATTAGGTAATAACTGAGCCATTATATCCAATAATATGTGTAAATACAACACACAGTATGCTGAATCCATAATTGCAAGAGTTCAGAATCACAGAGTCACAGAATGATTTGGGTTACAAGGGACCTTAAAGATCATCTAGTTCAAGCCTTATGCCATAGTTCCACTAGGCTGGGTTGCTCAAAGCCCCATCCAGCCTGGCCTTGAACACTTCCAGAGAGGGGTCAACCACAACCTCCCTAGTCAGCCTGTTCTATTTTCTCACCACCCTCACAGTCAAGAATTTCTTCCTAATGTCTAACCTAAATCTACACTTTTCTTCCAGTTCAAAGCCATTACCCTTTGTCCTATTATTACATGTCCCTATAAAAAGTCCTTCCCCAGTTTTCCTGTAGGCCCCTTTCAGATACTGGAGATGATTTTTTTTAACTAAATTACATCCTATAGGCATGTGATTTCCATGTCATATAAGCAACAATTTCTTACAAAGATGAATTTTGGTATTACCACAAGTCATAGCAGTGCTTCAAGTTTACTATTTTTTTCCAACAGTTTCATGGTTCTTTTAGAGGCAGAAAATAAAAGGGGTAGAAAGTACTTTCACTTAACAGAAAAATAGAATTGTTTAAGGTTTTTTCTTCAATATTTTTACCTTTATAAAATATTGACTTTATCCGGATGAAAATGATGATACGGCAGAAACTACAACAAAGCTATTCCAGCCTACTGTGATAGCCACCAGACTGTTCCCCTTCCTGCCTTCATCACTAATGCAATTTAGAACCAGATAAAAAAGTCTTTGTCTCTGCTGTTGTTTGTGTCAGCACGCTGTAATTTGGTAAACCATGTGCTTTCTGACAAGCTCTATTACTCTCTCAGAATCCCAAACTTAAATTCTCTATTTATTTTCTCTTTCAGAGACAGCAGGAACCTATATTTGGAGCTTAAACATTATTTTTGGTTGCTTGATTATTTTCTCAGTGTCACTAGTAACAATCTAGTCTATATTACTGTACTTGTAGTGATTGTTAAAACATCTCTGTTGGCTTATCCTTGGGGATGTCTTTTTCTTGTCAGTGTGGGACCTTTATGCTCTTGCTCAGCTGACTTTATTATTAGGTTCATTGCAGCTGAAAACACAATAACCTACAATATAGAATGTGTTTTAAAGCTCCTTTCTATCTTTTGCCCATTTTTTAGTTTAGAGGTGTACAATAAATATCACAAAAATTGCTTTATAGGAGTCTGTCACCTGCTGCTACACTATGTCTGGTACTTTATTCCTTCTTTAGATTCCTAGACCAACTTAGGTGGCCTATCCTGGCCTGCATTGTGATAGCAGAACACTATCTCTATTATAGGTAATCTTGAGAACTTAGTTCTTTTTACAGGGTTGACTTTTTAACTGCTCTAAAATTCACATACTATACTGGATTGCCTTACAGCTTGGTATCCTCATGTGGTTTCCTATTCAAAATTTGAGAACACATGAATAAAACAATATCCTCCTAGCTACTCTCCCCCACCACAACTTTTCACAAGATCAACAGATTATATCAACTTTTTTCTGTGCAAACTAAAGATCCAGCTATGGCTCTGATCACACCCAGATCCTTTTAGCCAGGCAATTAACATTCCACTGAGAGGATCTTCTCATTGTGCCTTTGTGGAAGCAAAACTGAAAATTACATTCAGAAAAACAATTTTGTTCTCGAGTCAAACATGAACTTAACACGTCTGAAAAAGAATTGTGCACCAAGGACTGAGTAGCTGAAAGGCCAGCTAGCTTTAAAATCTTGCACAAACTGGGAAGTTATGAAGGGTATGCTCTTGTCCTTGATTCTGAGCAAGCCAGTATGATTTTAGTTCAGCCTCTTTGCACATTTGGGAAACCTAAGCTTTATCTGAAATAACCCCCAAAAATTTAAGGATTTCAGCATTTAATTGAGCTTAAAAGTATTACATATATATGTGATACATTTTACATGCTATACATAAGATATGTATATTTATGTATAACTATTATATAGTATCATCTGTTACACTTTATATATATATATATATATGTACACACATATATAATAAATGTACATTTACATGCAGAGGGAAGTGGAGCTCATCTTACTAGATATTTCCAAGCACCACTTTCTTTTTTTTATAGGAAGTGCTGTCCATAAGCTTTTATAATTCTAGGGACTCAGAGTTCATCTTAATTCTGTCCTTGAAAAGCAGGATGGGATGTTTCAGGCATGGAAACCATAAGAAAAATTATTAGGCACAAGGGTACATACAATCTGAGAGACTCTGCTGGAGAAATTTAATGGAAGTAGTGTGTGGGAGGGATGTACATGGTTGGTGGGGGAACAACTTGTTCCAGTAGCATAATTAGGAACAGATTCAACAAGTATTAACTATTTAGCTCAAGCTATATAACAGGTACAATCTCTGACCATGAGACTAAGAAAGATGCTGCCTGAAGTGCATAAAGAAGCAGAAATTTTTAATGTGGTAATGACTTTTACAATGGTAATGGCTTAATGAGATGGATAGGAGGATGCTGTAGTTACTGTAACCACCATTCAATAAAACTGAAAACTTTAGGATTGTACGTGTGGTTTTTCCCACTTATCCTATCTATAGATGGCCATAATGCTACTGAAAAGAGGATAAGAATTTTGCAGTCACACAGCAGCCTTCTTGGTGCTTGCAGAAGTGGCATTCCAACTGCAAACCTATTTATGACTATAGGTATGTAAAGCAGTACTGAATCCCAGGAAAAAACTTAAAAGCTAACCAGGAAAAAAAATCTGAACTCATTCTGTTGTCAGATAAACAAATATTCCTAGTGAATGTTTTTGCTTTTTCATGATGTCAGGTTCAGCAACTCAGACCTCTAATTTGAAAGAAGTGAAAGGAAGGCATTTGATAATTATAGTTTTGCAAACTGTAATTAAAATACACAGGCATGCATCCTGAATTCTGCCTTCTAAGAGTGATTATCTAAACTGCCCAGAATAGATATAGTCTTCATTTCCCTATATTGGAATTAAGCTTCATGTACACAGCAGCCAATCAGGAAGACCTTGACACCTTTTTCTCATGTTGTGGGTGATGACACACAATACAGCACTTTCTTGCCATTTCATCCCTAGATTAATCTTCTGTCAGCTGACCACCCTCATGCAAGGAAGACCCATGTCCTGTACTGATACAAACTGGACATTTCAGTGGGGAAATAAGTCGTGTGGAATTCCCTTCTTTTATTCAGTCCCTTTCACCATAAAAACACCTGAGATCATGACATATCCTCAAATGGAGCTCTGTAAAGTTGTTCTGCTATTCAGTATAGCTCTATAAACAAAACAGTACAGTGAAAATAGAAAGTTAGGCAAAATTACCATAAAGCCTGCAGGGATAAACAGGGAGCTCCTGAACAAACTGAGACACAAATATAAAGCCCACAAGGATAGAAGCAAGGACAGATAGCCTTGGAAGAACACAGAGAAATATCCAAACAGCCAGAGATTAGGTTGGAAAGCTAAAGCCCTAACAGAATTAAATCTGGCCAGGGACATCAATGGCAATAAGAAATGCTTGTATAGGTGTTGATTAGGAAACATCTTCCCTCTCCAGAAGGAAACAGGAGACCTGATTACCCAGAATATGCAGAAGGCTCTTGAAAGACCTTACATCAGCCCTCCAGTACCTGAGGGGGGCCTACAGGAAAGCTGGGGAGGGACTTTTATATGAGCATGTAGTGATAGGACAAAGAGGAACAGTTTTAACTGAAAGAGGGTAAATTTATGTTAAAAATTGGGAAGAAATTCTTGACTGTGAGGGTGGCAGAACACTGGAACAAGTTGCTCAGGGAAGTTGTGGATGTCCCCTCCCTGGAAGTGTTCCAGGCCAGGCTGGATGAGGCTTTGAGCAACCTGGTCTAGTGGGGGAGGTGTCCCTATTCTGCGAGGAGCACTGGAACTAGAGGATCTTTAAGATGCCTTCCAATCCAAATCACCCTGTGATTCTATGAAATATCTGAAGGTTTTCACTTTCGCAAAACTATCAGAATTCAGATTATTTCTTTATTTACAGGAATATCTCTGAAATTACAACGCAGTAACATAAAATATACTATACAGATACTCATGTATTTGTAATACATGAGTATATCTTAAGCTCATATAAATATAGATTGTTTTATCATTTATTTTACTTTAAAGCTTTTTAATCTCCTCTCTGAATCAATTATTTTTTATGTGCAGCCCATAAGTGAAACGACATGAACTGAATCAATAACCTGTTCTGCTTTGTATCTTTAGGTGGGCCCGTGCCAATTATTGAAGTTCAACACAGCAAAGTGTAAGGTCCTGCACCTGGATCGGTGCAACCTCAGGCACATAGACTGGGAGGAGAAAGGATAGAGAAGCCCTGAGGAAAAGGACTTGGGGGTGGTGGTAGATGAGAAGCTCAACATGAGCTGCCAATGTGTGCTTGGAGACCAGGAGGCCAAACTGCATCCTGGGCTGCATCAAATGAAGTGTGGCCAGCAGGGTGAGGGAGGTGGTTCTGCCTTCTAGTCTGCTCTTGTGAAACCCCAGCTTTGGAGCCCCCAGCACAGGAAAGATACAGAACTGTTGGATCCAGGGTCCAGAGAAAGGCCACAAAAACTATCAAAGGCCTGGACCACCTCTGCTAAGAAGACAGGTTAAGAGAGTTGGGGCTATACAGCCTGGAGAAGAGAAGGTTCAGAGGAGACCTTATAGTGGCCTTCCAATACCTGAAGGAAGCCTATAGAAAAGCTGGGGTGGGGCTTTTACTCAGAGAACATAGTGATATGACAAGAGGCAATGTTTTTAAAATGAAAGAGGGTAGATTTCGGTTAGACATCAGGAAAAAATTCTTCACCATGAGGATAGTAAAATACAGGAATAAGCTGCCAAGGGAGGTTGTTGTTGCCCCTTCCCTGGAATTGTTTAAGGCCAGGTTGGATGAGGCCTTTTGCAGCCTTGTTCTAGTGGGAGCTGTCTCTGCCTATGCAGGGGGATTGGATCTTGATGATCTTTAAGGTCTCTTCCAACTCTAACAATTCCATGATTCTATGATACTATATCTAATAAATTAAATAGACATCTGATGGGGAATCCCAGGTGACCTACTGCCTCTGACTATGGCTATGGCAATGCAAAAACACAGGCTGCACATAATGGTAACTTACAGGAATCTCAATTGAATTTTTTGAATTTTTTCTTTTTGAATTTTTTCTGCCTTGCTGTGAAGAGTAAATGGTCCCTACTGCCTGGAGTACCTAGACTATTCCAACGTGGACTATACTAAAACTATGTCACTGATACCTTATTTCAGCCTGAATAAGACCCAGTCTTCTGAAGACCGAATACCAGTTGTACTATGCAGAACATCTCAATCTCAATTTATGTCAATGCATGTGTATATTAATAGAAGCTAAAGGCATATACCATTTTACAGATGGTGCCTAAATCATCAGCACTGAACCTCTGCCTGCTTCTCTGTCTTGCAAAAAGATACTGACATTAAGCACCAGCCTATATGGAGAATGTTCAGACTCTAGTCCTTAATGCACACAAAATGCTTAAAAAAAAAAAAAAAAAAAAAAAGTATGACAGATGTGCAAAATTTTATAAAATACAATTTGAGGAGGTAAGGGAAACCTGCCAGAACTTCACACATTTTATAATTTAAAAATATGAAAGTACCTGCTAATGATTCACTGGAAGTAAAGTTTCTTTTTGCTAAGACCATTGCATTTTGAAAATAAAACCTTTGATGTGTAATGCTTTATTTACAGCTAGCTGACTGTTTCATCTCAGTCTCATAACACTAGCTATTGGGTCACAGCCTGAAAGCAGCAAATGAGAAATGATGGAGTTAAAATTGTGGCAAGCCAGGGCTTTCTACAGAGTGTCACCAAGTTTTTCTTCTTACTTCAGTCCTTGCTGTGATTAAAGGTTACTGTGTCTTGATAGCTAGAGTACATAAAACCTATTCAAATCACTGTTGTAAATATACTTCTGTATAATCTGCTCTCTCAGAATGCTTGACTCCTAATTACGTACTAAAATAAGAGTGAGGTGGAATTGCAGAAATTGTATAGAAGAAAATTATCCCATCTACTTCACAATAGGCCAAAGTGAAGAATTCAAAGTGGTCCCTAAATAATGACCAAATGCTCACTAACAATTTCATTCATAAACAATTTTTTTTCTAACGAGCTGCAAATTTAAGTTATTTATATTATTTCCATTAAGCCATTTTTTTTCTGTTTCAGATGATACAAAGGGGGTTTCAATCCAAACCTCATGGTTTCTGTAAAAAATCCCCTACACTTAGAAGTCTGAAGATTTTTGCAGTACACAGATATGTCAAGCTCATTATGAGACCAAGCGAAAGAATTTCCAGTGGTTTTGAAAGGAAAGCAGGGACAACAGAATTGCTTGTGTTGCTAATATGATGTCTAATTTCTGCCTCTAATTAGTATTACTTAATGAAGTAGTGGTTTCATCATCTTCAAAACAAATATGGACTTCTCCTCTATGATACTACTTACAGTAACTAAACACTGTAAATATGCACACTCTGGAAAACAGTATACTCAAAATATTTGTTAATGTTATTTGTAGAAATCAAACAGTTGTACTCAACATTATTCGCAAACACTTTAGCATCATTTTGCAAAAACATAACAACAGTTTGTGCCTAAAGAACTTTTTTACCTTCATTATTTAGCAATAGGATTGATACAAAACTGTCTTTAATATCTGATTTCCACATGTGCATGTGCACACACCCACCCCCCTATAAAGGTATCTGGAAGAATGATAAAGTGGGGAAATCAGACTTCAAGTTCTTACCTGGTTTAGGGAGGTTATTTGTGTCTCTTTTGTTACAAAGAATGAACTCAACACGCAGGGAAACACCAGTGACACCAGTTACTGAAACCTATGGGAAGTAAAATGGAAGAGAAAATACTGATGAACACATTTTTCTTACTTGCATCACAATTAATTATACTTTCTCTTGCTTAAAGGAAAGAGAATAGAAAACTGCAATTTCTAAATTAAAGTAATATTTTAAATCCCTTTTTATTTCAATTCTCTCATATTTTTTCTCCTCAAGACCACAGCTTTAGGATTCTTTTTAAAAACAATAAAAATGCAAATTCTAACTATGGGCTCCAGTTACACAGCTATCAAAGCCACAGAAGGTTTTGATGTGTTATAGCCATAATCTCTGGTGACAAATACACTCTGTGCTCTGCATTTTCTCCTTAGGGAAGTTACAACACAGATAAAACACCTAACCTACTCTTTGGTCAATGATTTTTGTGGTTATGTATTACATCTTGTTTCTAAAAACACAAGCATTCAAAAATAGCTGTAAATAGTCCAAATAGCTCCTAGAAGTGGGAGTTATCAGATCTTTTCAATCTGGCAGTTTATGGAGAAGCATTGTTTACCATTGAATTCTTGCCATTCTGCTGACTGTTTGCCAGTTTCTGATTAAATTGTTTTTCTCACGTTCCCTTCTACAAACTGATTCTTCAAAATAAAGAGGTTATTATGAGATAAACCTTTAAAGATTGCAATCAAGATTTTCAATTAAAACAAAAATATTCCTATTATTAACAGTTTCATTCTATTTTTAATACACAAAAGAATAACTGTGTCTTCTGAAGGTCAATTACCATGACAGAATTTTTCATTATTATTTGGGTTTATTTTTCTTACCAGTCACATGTATTGTAACGGTGCCACAATTTTGCACTTGCAGAACCTGGCCATTAATTCCAAAAAGAGATGTTCAAATACTTCAAAAACATAAACAAACAAATTTCATAGATTTTTAAAGCAGCTTAAGCCCATGAGAAAGCTCATTTTCAAGTTCTTGTATCATGCCTTTTACAGGCATCAAATCCAGAAAAGAGAAATAAAACAATGTGGTCCACAGTAAACATTCCTTTTCAAAATTTGAATTTGAAATATGAAGTTATGAGACAAATGAAAAATAAAATTATTTTATATTGCAAAAAAAAGTGTACACTTCAGAAAATATCATCTGTTCACACACAAGGAATAAAATAACTGAGACCTAAATTGTCAGATAAACTGTTTTATAAGCTACTGACCCTACTCTGTTTCCTACAGTATTGCAAAAGAAGCTACATTTCTTAGGATACAGCATGAAATCTGCCTTATAATCCAGTAGAAGTGTTGTTTCTATTCATCTTAATATAAATTCAGGAAGTATGTAAATATATTTTAAATTTCAGTTCTTCAAGAACCTGCATTCATTATCAAAATTTAGCTCAAATCAATTTTTTTGTTACTGAATTTAAAGATATGACAAAACCTCCTGGGTATCTTTTTCGTTCCCTTTTTGAGCATAGCTTCCATTAAGCTTAACGCTGGCTTGTATCTAATGGGAATATGTATCTTAAGAAAGAAGCTGATGTAGAAGAAGAAATTTCAGTGGAAATGATGAACAATAGAGGTCATGATTACAATAATTGTTGAATGAGAAATTTAACAAGATTCTATGAAAGGAAATGTTCCTTTCTTTAAACAAAAAGGCCACATGTTGACACTAATCATATAGAGTAGACCTGCTGAAGCTGATATTCCAAAGATTTCACTGGGGACCATTTTCCAGACTACAGCTGAGATTCCTTCACTTACTCAGTACAGGTTTAGCTGTATAATTCTCAGCAGTTCAGTGAGGCTGAGACTGCTCAAGGTTGGGTAGCTGGGTAGGTATGGCAATCTCCAAGGGCAAAGACCTAAAACACCAGCTTAACGTGAAAGGTCATTACAGAAGCTGGGTAAAAGGTTTCATCACCAGTGCTGGTTTTACAATGCTGACAATCTAAACTACACAGTGACAGAAATCTCAAATACCCCCCATATGCACTGGAAGTCAGTTTTAGCATTTAATGGTTCTTAAATTGTAAGGAAATAAATTTGATCCATATTGTTTGTGCTTATATGTAGTTGAGAGTAGCATCCTCCTCGACTTTGTCATTGAAATGTGAGCACTTTAAGGATTTATTTAAGTCATATGTCTTCAAAAAGAAAGCCTGATACGGGGCCACTGGGTCAGATGGAGTACTGGGGGCAAGTAAGATCTGATTCAGGCCCTAAATGGCTTAATTAATTTTAGAAGGTACAAGGTTGAAAAATAAAATACATATTCTAAATATTTTCAGTTCTTGAAGTTAGAATAACTTTTCCTGTTTTCAGCCTTACTTTTTAATCCTGAAGGCATTTCTTCAGTGTGTATACATTTATGCTAATCATACACTACAGCCATGGGTTCCTCTATCAATATGAAATGTTTTGTACTTGCTGTTTTTGTGCATCTTGTATTGTTATGTGCAATATACAAAATAATGTGTCTAACTATGCCATTTATGCTTTTGAAAGAAAAAGCAAATTACTTACTGAAGAGAATGGCATTTGCATGCATGTGTGTCAGCTTTCAAGCCATTTCCCTCTACAAAATATTGCTTTCTACACTTAGAAAATGCATCCATCCATCAGTTACAAACCATTTCAAAGCACTTTATGAATCTACAGAGCAAAATGTACTTATCTTACATTGGCAGTGTCCCAGCTGTTACAAAATTGCTATTGTCCTAATACTTACAAGGCAATTTTAGCATCAGTTAATAATTTTACAGGATAGATAACTTCTAAAGCATTATAAAATGACAGACATTAAACAATAGCAACTTAGCATTTTTTGAAACAGTTCATGACAGCTTAAAAACTAAAGTGATTTTAATGTATAGTCTACGCAGTTTTAGTTTCTCATTGACAATTCCTTTAGAAGATAAAAACGTGAAAAATCCTTTTAAATAGTGGGTGAAAGAATAAAACAAATTTATCTTTAAAAGATATTCAGTAAAATCTCAATTAGGAATAATGCCTCAAATCTTCCTGTACAGATAGTAGGTGACAAGAATTAGAAATTATTTAGGCAGAAAAAAAATGATGGTATCATTTAATGGTAGGGTACCACAAAATAAAAAAAAGCTGTCTATTCATTAAATCTAATAAAAAAAAATACAGTGAACAGAACAGCATTTTATATAAATCAGTATGCATTATTTCTTCTCAAAAACTGTTTTATATCAACCTTAGTTTAAGAGCTTCAGTTAAAGGCAAATTGGAGTTAAATTGTTACCTTTAATCTTGTTTAAGTAGCCATTGTGGTCAAATGTTCACTTTTTTGTTAGACACTTATAATTTACTTAATATAAAGTGCAATCTGTGATAGCAAAAGATTTGACGATGTATAAAGTGTAAACTGTTCTAAACAAATTAAATTAATTTATATTTGAGGTTTTACTTTAGTAATAACTCAAAAGAACCTTTTCAGTGCAACTAATGTACATCACAGTGGCCTTTTTCATCAATGTACTTATTAAGTTAAACCAATTGTACCACTTGCTGTCATACAGCACAGGTAATTGACCACCTCATCAAACCATAGCAAAAAGAATCCCTTAGTGCCTAATTACTACATTCTTCTGAACTATTGAACACATTAAAGCAACATTAATGTATTGTGCTATATACATCATTACCCAATAGTATTAGAGGGTCCTTGGACTGGAGAAAGGGGTTCTGATTGCAGTACAGCTATTTTCAAAATCCTGTCAATTTAACTTTCAAAACATGTGGTATCTTGAAGCATAGTTTAAACCGTTCTCCAAACTGAAAATTTAAAATGTTGCAGTTCTGGTTTCCCAAGTATCTTGAATGTTAGATATTTCAGAAGTCTGCAAAGTGAAGTGTAGAACAGATCTTAGTGCTCACCATAGTAAACGGGTGAAGTGGTGACCCCCATCAAGAGGCAAATAGGTAATTTGTGACATGCTACTACTCAACCCCAGAGGTTTTATTTAATGGGGCATCATTTAAAACTTCTTGCATAGGAGTTAAGCCTGTAGAAGTGTACCTAAATGTGGTGGGAGAGAGTGGAGTTCTCTTTTCAGACGATTCAAACTGCCATACCCACATTATACAAGGTTTCCCCTCCTTTCAAAGTCATGCTTACCTATGGGATTCTGCAGGACCAATATGCAACAGAGCACCAGCAGAAGTACTGAACTGTGCTGAAGGCAGCTGAAGACAAGGGTCTCCAAAAAGGTTGGGCCTGTATGAGAGGAAGTTTTTCAAATAAACATCTTTGTGAAAGATTACATGTACCATGTCATCACCAGAATTCCTTAACAGTCCTTGCTTTAAGAGATTGTCTTCCTTTGAAGATTTTTAGGAAGAATCATACCATCCTCTACCTGTAAGTAGCTGCTAGTATTCTGAGTTATTGCCAAAGCCTGTCATTTCTGGTCTTGTCTTTCTGGTCTTTCCCTGCCATTTCTTGCTCAGTTTTCAAAACCAGAGGATATAGGAACCAGCAGCAAGTTATCTTTAGCCCCAGCTTCTCTGACATTCCTCAGTCTCTAACTTGGAGTAACCAAAAAAAAAAAATACCTGGGTCCACAAGACTTCAGCGTCTCTGGATTGCCCAAGAACAAGAAAACCTTTTGAGGATAAGGATAAGGACAGAAGCCCCATTCAATTCTCTACCACAGCTTCACCTGGATAGAGCAGCCTCAGTGTTGCTTCAAAGATTTAATTCCTTGACACCTACTTCATTCTGTGCAGTGAATTTCTACCAGAGTTTTAGTCTGATTGTGCTGAATCCATTCTGGTTGTAGAAACCATATTTTCAAACTTTCCTAGCTGGATAGATTTTCAAAATAGGTTGTTTAAGTTGTATTTTTCTCTAGAAAAGGTTAAAAAAAAAAAAAAAGTTTAAGTCAAAAAAAAGTAAAAGTTAAGGTTAGACTTCTTTATCTTGCCTTTTTTTTCAATTTCAGCAATTTCCATAACAGATTCTACATTAATAATTAGCATCTGACTCATGTCTTCAGGTAACACTCAAGATGAATTACTCACCAGTAGCCTGGAAATTTCTGCATTTCCATCATAGCATATTTACTCTATCCTGTGTATATGCCACACAGCAAAATTTATTCTTGGCAGAAAGCATCAACAGTTAATTGATCCATACTTAGTATCTCACACAGAAACAGTGACATTTTGAAAAATGTCGATTGTAGAGAAAAGGTGTTGATAAAATATACTCTAGAACTGGCAAACAAATTCATGTGTGTTCCATCCAACCATTTCAAGGGTCTGAAAATGCTTTTTTTAATAGAAGTTGAACCTTTGTAGGAATGCATTTTATTATCCCTTCAGAATGAATGATTCCCTTTTGCAAGGAGCACAGAATGCATTACATTGCTACTGTTTCACTCTATGGCCAGTATTTCAAGCAAAAGACTTGGGCTAAACAATGTTTTCAGTTATGAATTCTAAATGGGATGAACACTGATTTTATTATTACATAGCTGCCATTGTTACATAGTTACAAAGATCAGAACTCTGACCATCAGGCAAAAATCTATTTGTAAACCATGAAAAACCACAATAATTAATACGCATTCATAATCAAGACATATACATGTACGTTTAAAATGACAAATACATTCTAATACATAAAATGCTTTAAATGTCCAGATTGTCTTGAGTGGTTTTGGAGGTCTTTTTACATTTATATATAAACTAACATTTTTCTCAAATGAAATATTTTATAGTCTTTATATATATATATATATTATGCTTTTATATAATCTGTTTTTATAGTCTATATGTATTCTAAAAATTGTTTCATATAAGGTACATAACTTGAGATGCAAAGGATTTGGGGGAAAAAAAAAGTTTAAAAATTTTGATTATTTGAAAATTTTAACTCCTTTAAAAGACTTTGCCCCTAGTCTTAACAATTAAGGGCATCATAAGGATAAGTTTTATGTGAATAAGTCGATTTTTTTCCTGACTGAAACTTTCTCATGAAAGTTACTCTGTTTTTCTATTAATATGAATGTGCCTTATTGCTTTTTACTGAAGGACATTTGCTGACAACTCTTTTCACTAATATACTAGTTGTATACCACAAAAGTTAACAGCTCCTGGAGCCAATCTGTATACTGGTAAATAAATCTTTTTCAGTCACACAATAATAATTCCAAAATTGAAGGCAGTTTGCAAGTTTAGCAACTTTATTCTGATTTTTAAAATTGTGTTATGATACTACATTTCTTTGTATAGGTTGTGGGCAGTTATTTCTAATATTATGTTTATGTAAAGGAAACTTGTAACAGACAAAATATTCTCTTTTTCTAAAAATATTTTACTGTCCTTCATTTTACTTTACTCTTACCTTACTCCTTTATGCTTACAGAACAATTTTAAAGTGATCTCACTTTAACAAGAGTAAAAACTATAGTGTTCAATGTCAAAAAAAAAAAAAATCAATGTTACTGTTGTGTCACAAGACATACTTGCTGATGTGTTTCTTAGGTCTTTTGGGGGTACAAATGCGTTTTTGATGCTGTTTTTTGGGAGTAGCTTACAAGACCTTCTGTTTCTTTGATGTTCTTTCAGTTTTTCCTTCATGGCCAATGTCATTGGGAAACTTCCAAAGGTAAAGTCTGTGGGTAAAAATAGAAACTTCCATATCACATTCTCCTAAAACTAAATAATTAAAAATTCACAAAAAGGTGAAGATGCACTTACCACAGTTCAAAATTTTTTCTGCTTACCCTTACAGGACCAAAAATTATGGTTTTCTCATTAATATTGTTTCAAATTAGGGAGAAGAAAACAAAAAAAAAAAAAAAAGAGAAATCAAGGTATTTGGTGTCTGTTGTCTCCTGATGATCTGGCTGCCAGTCAAGTGCCAACCATATGGAATCTGAATGTGTAGATTTACAAAAGGATAAAGTTAATAAACTCAGAGTCACAGAATGGTTTGGGTTGGAAGTAACCTTAAAGATCACCCAGATCCACCCCCCTGCATGGACAACTTTGAGAACAAGATTACCTGGATATGGTAAACTTGCCTTTTCTGCTTGAAGGCAAAATGCACTTCAAACTTGATACAAAGAGTACATGTACCATGCCAGATGGTCAAAAAGAGGGTAATGGCTGGCACTGTAGCTAGATGGTATCTGAGACCTGGAAGCTCTGAGACAGTTTTCAAAACCCCTCTTCTGTGGTAAAAAAAAAAAAAAAAAAAAAAAAAAAAAAAAAAAAAAAGAGGAAAAGCAGCGAAATAGGGCTCCCAAGCCTGACAGAAAGACACTGGAAGTTGCAAGGAGGCTGAAGATTCCTGCCATTACAGAACATCCTTAGTACCAGTGCCACAGATCATAGCTACTGTTTCCTACTGCCAAAGTTAATTATTTGGCCACTGGAATATTACCATCATGGGATTTTTCACATCAAGTCAACCATGAGAACTGAAAAAGACACCTTTTAAAACATTTTAAAACTGAGTTTTCCAGATGTGGTGTTATTTTCTTTACTCATTCACATAAACAAAAAATGCAACAAGAGGTGAAAAATACAAATACACATTCAGTAAATATAAGGTTTGTTTGGGCTTTTCTCTTACGTTCTGAAAGTAAATACATTGTTCTTTCTCTTTGGAACTGAAAGAACTCCCTTCCCATATTCAAGGGAGAATCTTGACTGCAAGTATCCTGACAGGGCATTTACCTTTTCCTTTGTAAAACACTGCACGTTTGTAATGTTGGATGACGAGGTCTTGAGGATAGCACTCCACAGATCTGCCTGCAGGAAAGATGAACCAACTGGGTATTTGCTCACCTCACAGAGGTACAATCATAGACAGTGCCCTTAAAATAGGATCATTGAGAGGATGCCTTTAGTCAGAAGCATCTGTGGTGATAGAGTTCCAAGAATCAAATTGCCAAGACAAAAGTTCATGTGTGAACTCAAACCTTATTTACATCCTACGTGTCTTCTTGCAGCCTACTGTAAAAGAATCAAACTGATTCCCCCCAAAGTGGTGATACCACTGAAGAAATCCTCACTGAAATGTGTGATTCCAAGTTTTTCTTCACAGGAAGAAGCAAAAACAAAAACAAAAACAAAACTAAAACCAAATAAACCTCCACATTCTGCCTAGCTTTTATTACAACTGAAACAGCCTCAAAACAATAAAGCAATGTTCTACAGGTGGCCAAACAGACTGTGAAGTATTGAATCCCACAGATTTCAGCCTGTAAACAGGGCTGGGAAACACGTAGTCTGAGGCCCACGTTTTATGGTGAATGCCCCTTTCTTCTGAGAATAAATTTAAATACAACAAACAAGCAGGAAAGAAGCACAAATCATTCGTGAGCCAAACAAAAACATCTCAACTTCCTATTATCAAGCATTAAAAAACCATAAAAACTTAAAAAAATATGTCCTGAAAATGTAGCTCTTATGCAGGTTTATGTTTGAAAAGAATCTTATGTTACTTTTTTTTCTTTTGTTACCTTTATTTTCTTTTAAAAATAAACTACCAGAGAAAAAAAAAAGGGAAAAAATCCTCTGCTAGAAACATTTATTTTCTATACCCACATAATCTCACCTGCCCTGTTGACCAACTCACACTAACCAAAACCCATTTTTTCCACAGGAAACAGGCTGTACAGAAAAGCACTCGTGTTCTCTACAGACAGCAGAGAAAACACTGCCGGTCAATACTATGCAATATATAAGGGATAATTATGAGCTGAGTGTCCAAATTATAATCAGTTTGACAAATGTCCACAAGCGTCTTCAGTCTATTTTATATTTTCACTAAGACAAGGCAATCATACAACCAGACAATTCCATCAGGGAAGCTTGTTAGCTGCTTAGTCTGTTAAACCCTGGTTGCCATAGCATCTAGAGTTGAAAAAGCTGCAGATTGGCATGAAAAAGCATGTCGACAATTGCCCTGTCACAGCATGCAAGCCAGGTCTGCTCAAAGGCAGCACACTACAAGTTTTCTTTCCCAGTTTGCACTACCCCATGCTGTTTAATAATATCCATTTACTGGTATTGGGATTGATCTAGTGCAGTGTAAAATCCACATCTACTGAGATTTTGCTTTTCACGTGGGGGAGATTCTTTAACAAATAACCACCGAATAATTAATTTATAAAAGATGCATTGTAAAAAATGTAGGTGGCATCTCTCATTTTGCAGAGAAACAATCTAAACTTTTAATTATCAGAGCCTTAGCAAGCAGTTAGAAAAAATAAGTGCGTTGTTCGGAGGTTTCCAAATAGTTTTGTTGTAGATAGGCAGTTTCATCAGACATTATAATACACTGCTTTGCATTTGGATTTTTTGCCACCATAAAAATCTTAACATTTGTTATGCCTGTACTCTCTTAAATTGCACACTTTCTATAATTAAAAATATCATATGTGCTAAAAATTAAAGATTATTCCATTAACAATTAACATATTATAGTCGAATTGGAATTAATGTAAATAACAGAATAGAGGAAAAATATTTTTTTCAGAATAAAACTGTTTTCCAATTTTAATAGATAAAAATAACATTACTGGTAATGTTTCATTTCATCAGAATTTCATCCTTTAAAAAGCATATTTCGGTAGCACAATCATATTTGCTTTTGAATTTGGATCACTACATAATAAAAAAGTTCATTAGTCATCTTCATCAGATTGCTGGAGTTACAAAAAATAAAAATAGCACATAACTAGTGGACTTTACAGAAGTGTTTCCTATCAAAAGTTTACACTTGGTTTATTCACTTTCCCTTCTATTATCGCCTTCTAATCTGTTCTGTCACTTCATTTTACTTTTCCTTCAATGCCACAACTGAAGAAAATCTTGAAAACTACATACCCAGGAGCACAATTAAACTGGCAAACCCAAGAGGATTCTGGCATGGATCTTTTCCCACATTTTCCAATAATATTGTTTCACTTTTTAATCTATCAGTATCACGTAGACACGTTTTATTACAGCTCTCAGTATCAGTTATTTTATCCTATTTGTTACAGCTCTAGATACACAATTAGAGAACACACAAGAGAAGTTAGATCTTTTGGTAACATAAGCAATCTATTAAACTGCTTACAAGAAATAAATATTTTTCAAAGTAATTTTCTGGCGTGTCTTTACGATCCCAGTGACAGAAAACATCACTAAAACTTCTGAAAACATTTTGGTTGAAATTTTTTCTCTAAGTTGCCATTTGAATTGCAGAAACAAAAAAATCTTTTATTTTTTAATAATACATTTATTGTACCATGTATTTAATGTCTATTGTATTTGTATTTTCTTTGAATTAACTTCATCCTGGTACTTAGTTTGCAAATTAACTGTGGTCATAAATACAAAATTTGTATATTGACAGGGGCTGAGTTCAGATAACACTATTTTTGATACAGCTCCCCAGCTGACACCACAGAGTACAAGATTATATCATCCATAAAAAGTGGCAGGAGATTATTTGTTGGAGAATTTTTTTTTTACTACTTAAATACAGTTTACTAAAGTAATTTACACATTTATGTACTGGAAAACAAAACAAAAATCTCCATTTCCAGTGTAGAACCTCACAGAAGAACAGCAAATTTTTTTTAAGATTGGCTAAACAGTAAAATTATCAGCTAAAGAGAGGATGTATTCCATCACATAAATAAATGAGCAGTAGCATGTATCTTAGCACACCAGTACACTTTTTGGCACTTCACTTTCCCCTGTTTTTATCATATTTCTCCTAATCAAAGCATTGAATAGCAGGCTTGTCTTGTAAGTATAAAAATTAGTTTCTTTTGGAAATCTTCAGCTGAAGGGCAGTTTGCATCTGCGAGGAGCAGTGTTTTCACATCAGAGTTCAGCAGCAAGACCCAAGTATTTTCTTCTACTGATTTTTAGGTGAGTGAGGACACAAACATGTGTCATCCTGGATCCTTCCTGATGGAGGAGATTGCAGAGAGAGAAAGGCTGAATGCAGCACAGCTTTACTTTGCTCTGATGATGACTCTCACCTTGGACTCTAAGAGGAGTTCTAGGAGGTGAATTGAAAGAGAAAAGGTGGGTGCAGTTGGTAGCACGCTAACACCGAGGCCCCTCACAACTTTGGGAGTCTCTGCCCATGATGTTGCAGGATGGCAGCACACTAACACATTGAGAAGAATATGACCAAAAGGCTCCAGTATGCCAGTCAAAAAAATCAAGGGGTAGCTCAGTAAATGTTCCTTCACCAGAGTGAACATTTTCTGCAGATATTTAAGCTGTGTGAGAAAGAGCAATAATCTGCTTCGCTCCCTGAACATCTTTTCTGAGGAGCCAACGAGTCCAGCTCTGTGGCCACCTCCTCATATGAGCTTTAAAAATCCACTAAAATGGGCAAATGCTGTTTTGCAGAAGCTTGCATCAGAGTTAAGTTCCCTCTGCTAGTAATTAATTCTTCTTTGGCATCCTTATTTCTATCAATAGCAAACAATTGGCCCTAATGTTGCAAGTTCATTTTAAGTATTCTATTTTTGTGTGGCTCCTGCTTAGTAAATACACACTGCACGGGGTCACATTAGGCTTTAGAGCCACTACTGTGGGTGGCAGAGAGGAAACCTTTCCCATCCACAAATGAGAAGTGTCTACAAATGTGAAGTCCCTGCCCTGCTCAGGATCCTTGCTGTATTCTGGCACTGGCCTTTTCCTATTATTCTCAAGACTGTTTTCCTTCTTCCACACCAATTCCATGAATACTTATTCAGGGCTACCAAATATACAAAACAATTTAACGTGCAAAAAACTCCATTTGCCTATTTTTACTCTAAATTTTCTTTATCTCTTAAAATTAGTAGTGACAGATTACCTCTTTGTTGGACAATATAGAATTTACACTATATATTAACCTTCTTGTTAGGGTACTTCTTTAGAAACACGCTTATACCTTTTTGTCTTCAAATTAAAGAAAAAAAAGATTAATAGAAGTTATCACACTTGAAATTCACTGACAGAACAGTGTGTTTAAAATAACAGTAAGTATAGAGCTTTACAATAGATGTGAAAGATACTGCAAGTCAAATAGTTCTTTAAAACTCCCACTGCAAATTTTCTCATAAAATAGATTTTCTTTTTCTTAAATCTAAACATTTTCCGCAGTTTCTGTGAAGTCAGATAGCAAAATAAAGCTTGAATAACAGAACCATTCCTACTGAGTAAAAAAAAAACATTGCTCTGTAGTAGCTTATATTTTTTTCTTGTTACTTTTTGCCTTATTGTAAAATTTTCTTCAGCTGGCTGAAAGCACATTAACTGCTAGATAGGCATCACACTGATGTCTCCATGCTGTAGCTTACAGCCGTGAATTTGCTACGATCTGTTTAATCATCAGTGTATTGATTTTCCTCAGTTTTCCTTCATTTTAGCCCCATAGCAGGCTTCTGTAATTTCCTTCGGACAAAGTGTAACCAAACTGTGCTAAGTGATGTTGATTTGCAGGCAAAAGTAAAGGGGTAAATATAAATTAACAAGCTATAAACATTTTACAAGTGGGGAGTCAATAAAAACAGTGTCTGCAGTTCTTTTAAAAAAATGATTTGAAGCAGATTGTTAACAAAGGTGTCCAAAGAAACTGACATGAGTCTGAGAATAATTTTTGCGCTTTGTGATTAAGAATTGATCAGTCTAAAAGCCTCTGATGCAACTGAATCACCCATAAGCTGCTGGCCTGAAAAGGCTCAGCAGGGGCTGGTATTTGTTTGTTAAACTCCCATGATTCCAAGTAGATAATTGGTCTGTGAAGTTCATGGCAGAATCTGAATTTGCTTTCTTGCTTCCCAGCTGTCTGAGCACTGGTTTATAGACTTCTGTGTACAAATTTAGCCAGCAGCAAACCTCACATCTTTAATGTAAAAGGTGTTTTGTTGTGTTTTTCAGGTGCTGAGTGGAAAGCCCACACTCCAGAAGCTCATTAAAAGGGCCAAGTTACAGTACAGGTTTATTTCTGTCACAGCGTTTCAAAAAACAGTGACAAGGATTAATATGTTTCTTTGGTTCTGGAAAACGCCTGATACGATCCCTTGTGAATTTGATCATCTGTTTCATTGCCTGCATAAGATTCAATCTCCTATTATATCCTGAAGTTACAGCTGTAAACCAAGGCTGATAAGAATTCAGAAAGCACTGCCAGAGCCTTCGGAGAACTAATTGTTTTATTAAGCAGCATCTTGTTTATCTGCAATTTATTTCATACATCATTCAGAGAACTGACTCTTCTTTAAAATTATAAAGCATGATAAATCTGCTGCACTTTATCTGTGACAGGCACTATATTGTATAAATATGTACAAGTAATGGAGTTTTAAAATCTCTCGAACTGCTACTTCTATTCTGTTGCTGCTTATGAATAACTGTTTTTGAACATTTATGGAATTCCTTCCAAGGCTTTTCATAATTCTGACAGTAAACTCAGATCTACAGATTGCCTAAAAAGTCATCTCCATCTGAGTCTGACAGTGTAATTGTGTGCTCTGGCCTGATCCAGGGAAAGCATCCCTATGCAGGGGCTCAAGAGATTCACGGGGGTCCTCTTCTTCAGGAGCACCAGTAGCCCTGTTTCTGGAGTGCTCTCTCCTGAATGATGGGCAGGCAGAAAAGGACACCAGATCCCTTCCAACAGAGATTAATACCTGTGTTAAAGCTTCTCTGAAGCCATAAGCCAACACATCTAAGGATAATGGGATCTTTATCATTGCTTCTGATACCCTTCTGATCAGCCCCAGAGACGTTATGAAAAATTACAAGATACTCTTTTAAATCTCAAACTAGAACAGATGGGCTCCACTGCATATTTATGAACTCCCAGTATAATGGGATCGTTTCTGGGAGTAGGAGGGAGAAGACTGAAGGTCCACTTTCATGTACTTGGGGTTTATGTAGGGAACAAATAATGCTGTCCTTTAAAGAAAGCTTGCTTCATGCTCAAGCCTAAGGTGGGGCTTACTTTTCTCCTCGCTCACGTGTATTAAAAAACATGCATATTATTAGTTCCACTGCTTTCACAGGAATATTCACACACGCACACACACACAAAAAAAGCACTTAATCATTAGTACTGTGGGTGGAGTTTAGATTATTTGTATTTGCTGTGATTCATCACCATGTGTGTGGAAATGTGTTTCAATATACCAAAATTCAAAGCCCCCACCCTTATACGAAGAAGGATTTGAGGACCAAATGTAATCGAAGAGATATAAAAGATCCACACTTTACTGCATATGGCAGAAATCAAACAATAAACCCACATTATTCTTAACAGTAGTTCTTATTCCTAATTCCTTAAGTGCCACACCAGCATTTTAACCCATAATTGATTGTATATGATTGTCCGTACAATTCATAGCTAAACAGACCCTTGTTTGCAGCTGGCAATTTATTGCCCTCCTGCATTACAACAAAGAAACCCAAAATGGTAGCCAAAGAGAAAACTGCCAGTCAAAACACTCTTGCTCTCTTATTCACACTGTTGCTTTCTACCTCCACACTCCATTTTTCTCTAACAACAAATTTAACTTATGAATGAGAAAGGTTAAAGAAAAAATATTTAGTTGCCAAAAACATGGCAAAAATATTATAAAAAGATCTGTTACTGTTAAACACTGTATGTCCTTAGAAAAATGCTAGGAACCACAAGAGTTACACTTTTATCTAAGAGGTAGCATATGTGCCATATAATACATATGTTGCAATCACAGCAACTTATTTTGCATGAACAGCAGCAAACTCTGAAAAAAAAAATTGTCCAGTGCTCAAATGAAAGCTGTCATCATGCCTTCATTTTAAATATGCATTCAAAGAAAAAAAGCAGTTTTGTATACTTTCCCTGACAGCATTTTTTTTTTTATTTGGACAGCAGTACCTGCTCGCATAAAAAGAAAAGAAGTACAATTATATTCTTTCTCTATTATAAGGTGTTTTGAACAGTTCCATAATGTCATCATTTTTTATGTGCAATGATATTCTTGATCACATGGTCTGATTTTCTTTCATAATTCACATTTTCTTCCTAACAGATACTAAACTGGTATTCCCTTTAGATATTTGTTATTCAACCATTAACAATCGGTACAATCTCTTAATCTAAATAATGGAAATATAAAAAAAATAATGGAAGATTCTGGAAATCATAAATTGCATACCTAAATACTGAGTACAAAATATTGAATATTTAGCACTCCCTATTCTACATGACTGTGAAGTGTCCGTTTGTGCCATAATGAAGCTACTTTAACCCTGTTCTGGTACAATTTGATCTCTTTTTTCATTCAGACTCCATTTTACTAGCACTGTACAGTCATGTAACCAAGCCAATATCTCTGTCCTAGACTGCTGGCCCTCTTAATAATGGAACAATATCTTAAAAAATGAGGATGGCCTTACAAAAAGTGAAAAATGAGTTCACAGGAAGGCAGGAGGGCATGGTAGTAGAAAGACATCCATAGACTCTGTAGTCTAGATCAGTGTTTTCATACACAATTACATGAATTATTCTCAGAAATTTCACACACATTAAAATCAGACAGATTTGTCTCCATATTCCTCCTATTAGAAGGCTGCATCCAGAGCCTTTAGGCTGCCAGCAATGATGGCAAATAGCCCAGCTACCCGTCTTTGCAGGTTACATTTGTTCAGACCTTAGGCAAGAATGATTGATATCAGCTTTCCAGGGGAGTCTTCCTTCCTCAGAAAGCATAATGGAAGTGATCATAAAGCTTTAAGATTTGATTTATTAAACAGCATGGTGATACTGTAAAAATTGAGTACAAAGAAAACTATCAAAGAAAAACAACTGAATCTCAAAGCATTAATTTTATGCAACATTCTTACAAAATAAGCTCAAATTACCCTGAACTGTGGAACAAGACATGTTGATGTAGTTTTCAATATGTTATTACTCACTCGCAGTCTTACCACTCTGAATCCAACCATCCAGACCACCAAAAGGCATAGTGACACTTAATTCCAAAAAATTTACCCACTTTACCCTAAATTCTTGTGATCTGAAAGTGGCAGTGTCTTAATATCTAACTAAAAGCTCATGAGAATATCTGCATTTTGATGCAAAAGTTAATTTGACCATCAAAGGCTCTTACAGAGTTTAAAAGAAAATTAAACTACTTGCTGTTCAGCCTTGGACACCAAAAAGATTGTACTATCCACAGCAATCTTGTAGTTCAAGACAATTATACAAAACCAGAAATCCTATAATTTTTTTTTTAGGTCTGCATTGCTAATTATGCTCTATTGATTTAGAGTCTTTTCTGGCACTGAAATGTTTGGTATACATTTCTTTTATTCTGAGTTGTTACACAGAGTAAATACTCCTAGAGCTTCTGAATTGCTATGCAATGTAAATGCTTCCAAAACTCTGTTACCTTCTTGCTAAAGCCAATACTTCTTTCTTTCCTCTCTCTCTTTTCTTTTTACTTTTTAATTCAAAAGGACTCCGTGATGACAACAAAACAACATGAACACACTCTCCAAAGATTCACATCACTTTGTTTTCTAAACTGGGAAGAAAATAGATTTCTAAAAACCAAATCCCTTAGGAAAATATGAAAACACAATGCATAGGTAACTATAACACTATTCCAAAGAAAGTGAAGTGTATGACACTTCACAATAAATGACCTTTGAATTCACTGGAGGACAAAAAAAAAAAAAAAAAGAAAAGAAAAGAATTTAAAATAATTTTTCAGAAGAACTTTCCAAATCCTTTCCCTCTTCAGAAAAGTAAATTAAAATAAGGAGATTTTAAAATTACAATAGTTTTATTTCTAAGATTTTGGAGTTAAAAAGTTTTACTGCTGAGAAAGCTAGTAGACCCCATAATGTTATATAAAATTTTTGTCCTGACTGCTTGCCCATGCTGCCTTCAGAGCCCCAGTCTCAGTGCCACATGGGAGCACCCAACCAGAATAGGGATGGGGAATGTACTTCCTGACATGAAGCCTTACTCCCTGAGCCTTTGAAGCTCTTGGGAGTGCAAGTGTTACTTCTGGCAAGAAAATGAAGAGTCCTCCACTGACAGGCTATACAGCTGCTCTCTAGCCACATCTTTGTGTGTGAAACAGAATCTCCAGAGCTTTCACAGAGCCTCGCTGCTGAGCCTACCTATTCAAACCGGGCAGTGGAGTGAGACTGAGGTTTTATTCACTGCTTAAATATGAAAATGACTGTAATATATGTGATGGACAAGGACTTGGAGAACAGTAACTCCAATAGATCTGAGTATTTGCACACATACACATTCTATTCAAAGCATCTGTAGGCTATAGAATGTTATCAGAAGACTAATATATCCCAATCAGACGGGGTTTATTTATAGAGAACGCTCTTTTCGCAGTGTTAGATGCCTCATTAACTTGATTCAGCTTGCACACAGCAAAAATATTCCCTCCCTCTTCAGATTTTTGATAGGGAATTATAATTTCTTGTTTCGTTTGTTAAAATCCTTTCGCTGTGAGGACATTTCAGAAATGCTTTATTGTACGTGACTTTTTAAAATGCCAGAGTATTCATTCTGACCAAAAGGCTCTCCTTTTGCTAATTTCCTCTTAAGAGAGATAGCAGAGAGATTGTCCCATTTCTTCTTTTCATTTGCCTCTTCCAGAAACCCCTTAATAGCCAACATTTGATCCTCCTACACAAAAGTTCATGATAGCAAAGCTGAAAGAGTGGGTTATACATTGTGCTATGAACTGATTATAACTTTAATATGTCACTGCTACTGTCACTATAAAGCTGAGGAAAATTATACTGTAAGAACGAATCTAAATGTAAGAACAAACTCATTCCTGGAAGATTTAGTGGATCTATGGGTTTAGAAAATTTGGAGATTTTAAATTCAGTATTTCAAGTTGGTGTGGAGAGATTAACAAGGAGTTATCATCAGAAGATGGACAGGAGAAACTGGCACAAAAGTTTACCTCTGTTTTGGCAGTTTACCACCTTTCTCTGGATAACATAAAGCAGGAAATTCCAACATCTCCTTACTGTTTGTAGCTCCAGAACCTGCTCTTATTACTGATTACAGTTGTAGACAAAGCAAAATGTAAACTTCTAAGAAAATGTATTAACCTACGAATGTACTGAATTCACTGAACTCCAGTCATATGCTCACCCAGCAGGCTGTGTTTCTCTAATGGCTGGAATGCAACAGAAGTTTAGAATGCTTTTTTTAACAAATGACTAGGCAATTCATTCTTTAGTAGCTGCAGTTTATTTATTGCTTAATTGTAGAAACCATTGATATCAAGTTTTTTCAGGGGCTTACTAATTGAACTCTTCTATCTTAAAATCTTTTAGATCAATACAAACTCCTTTTTTAACATCTCTTACAAGGAAAACCAAATTTACATGTGTTCTAACCATTTCCTCTACAAGCCCCATTCTATTTTCTTAACTGTGCTGTTTTTTTCAATATCTGAATGTGGAGTACTGTTCCTTATTAAGGACCTACTGAATTTCTTTTTGATCACTGTATGGGAAGGTGACATAAAAATGATTCAAAGAATGGTTAGGGTTGGAAGGGACCTTCAAGATCATCTAGTTCCAACTCCCCTTCCAATTCTTTCCATCAAAGCTAAGTTTGTTACAATGCTGCTTAAAGGAAGATTCCATTCGCTAAGAATTTATTTAAAACAACCTTCATTTTAAAAACAAGGTAAATAGGAAGTCAGTTTTAGTCTCAAGAATAACCTGAAGGCCAGTTGCCTAAAAGAAATAACACAGCATTGCTGAATTAGACATTGCTGCTTAGACATTAGGAAAAAATTCTTCTATCTAAGGGTGGTGAGACACTGGACCAAGTTGCCCAAGGAGGCTGAGGCTGCTCTCTCCCTGGAAGTATTCAGGGCCAGGCTGGATGGGGCCTTGAGCAACCTGGTCTAGTGGAAGGTGTCCCTGTTCAGGGAGGGCTATTGGAACTAGATGATCTTTAAGATCCCTTCCAACCCTAGCCATCCTATGATTCTGTGATTCTATGAATGTTAGGATTTTATTGCCAACTGTCATGTTAATTTGGTGGTTTATTAGAAACCAGAACAAAAGTTGTGAATCTTAAACCTTAATTATTTTTAAAGTGTACTTCCAGGTACTATAAAAACAGTCGGGCAAAAGATCTTGAAAATAATATTCGAACCAATGTGAGCCTAAAGGGCCATAAATCTCTATTTCTAGTTCTTTAGTAGAAATACCAAAGGAGCAAGTACCTCCAATTGGTTAGAAACAGAAGTGTTGAGGTACTAAATGGCTGACTCCTGCTCTTACCTCTGCTGACAGAGTGGTTCCAAAGAATGTTTATCAATATAGTGATAGGCACTTTGTAATATATAAATATAAATATATTTGTCTGCATATTTTATATAAATATAAATATATTTGAATATAAATATCTCTACCTCTATCACTCTCTTTCTCTCTAGCTCTGTATCTGGTTTTCTTCCTCTCTTCAGCTATGTCACGTTTTAAGGACACTGTCATGATTTATGCACCCACTGCATAGTTCTTGAATGTTTTAAGTATGTGCATAATATTCTGGAGTTCAAACGAATTTGAAACACAAAGAAATTATTATAGCAATCAGTCATCAGGTGCTCTCTGATCTGCGGTATACACATGTCTGAGAAATCCCATAGCACACATGGTAATGATAGTGACATACTTTGAATTAGCTTCTCAGTAAGCATAAAGGCTCAGACACTTAACCTGAAGCAGCTGATGCATGGCAAATCAATAATTATGCTAATTTTATTGCAAAATTATTTCTGCTCAAGCCTTTTAAGTTAGAGTAAAAAAAGTTATCTGTACATTGCAAGCACTGTTCAGTGACATTTGGGTTGGAAAGGACACTGATTTGATGAACGCCCTTCAGCAACAACCTTGTTGCCACACGGTCTAGGGGTGACAAGGATTCTTAGCTTGTAAATGCCCTGGTATAACACAAAATGACCAAGCCACAGACCAGCCTCTCTCTAAACAATATATCAGTGTTATACGTGTCCTTTTTAGCCAAACAAATGTGCTTTATTTCTGTCTAAGAATGCTTCTTTCGTATTTTGACAATGCAGCCACACTCGTTTCTATCTCTATTTCCTTTCTTGGTGCATTAATGCTGATGAGCCTGTGCAATTTCCTCAGTGATGAACAAACCTGCCATTAAAAACACTGTTTAAGCTAAAACATATAACAAGGATAAAAACAGCAGCAGTTCATAAATGAGCCTGAGTTTCCATGGAGGTACTATAGATCTTGCTTGTGTCTTAATTAGCTTCTCTGCTCTTTAAAAGTGCATTCTGGCTTATCTCATGGTCTACTGACAGTGCAGACTGATTTTATAAGCATGGATTCCACTTGTAGAGACAGAGACTACTAGGAAAATCAAAAACAAAATTTGTAGTCTGGTGATGAAACAACAGATAGCATTCATCCAAACGAAATTTGCTCAAATACAAGGTTCTAGAAAGTGAGAATGATAATAATAATAATATAATGTAGCTATTTTATAGTAAATTCTTCTGGTTTTTTCTCCAAAATGTTACATTAAGTGACTGTAAAGGTTTTAATCCTCTATTATGTCTCCAACAAGTGTAATCTTAATTAAAACCGTACCTGTAAGGCATGCAAGATGTCTGCAGACTGTTGTTTTTATTAATAACTGAGATTATATACATTAATCATTAATTATTTCTACAAAAATACTTTTATGGTAAAGTTTTTATGAAACCTGAATCATTGCCACATAAAGGCCAGCTGAAAAGAGCAAATTCTCCAGAAAACTTGGGATTTCCAGCAGCATGAATGAAATTTTCCTGTTATCTCCTATTTTCATCTCCTTTCCTCCTCAAAAAATTATTCCAGTCTATGAGATAAGAGCCTCCCAGTCCCATTTTCCAGCTGATTCATCTATCTGGATATACTTCCTTCACTCATACGAATTATATTAATGATGGCCAATTCTTTCCAAAGGTTCACTAGCAAGCTTGATAATTAAAAAAAGAATATTGAGATTTCTCTGATACCTGATTAGCTCCTGTATAAGGGAAGGTTCCACCAGGCTTTTAATACATTAATTCTATATGCATGTAATTTAAATCCTTCCAACCAAGAGCTTCAGTTTACTCAGTTTGCAAGCTGTACTTTCTCAAATCTCTCTTGAGTTTTATTCACTTCAGTATTATCCTGTCTCAGCTTCAGGTTCTAATGTTTTGTCTTGTCATGGGTGAACAGACTTTGTAATAGTTTTATTAGAAACACAGAATGACTCAGGTCTGGAAAGATTTTTTCCCCAGTGATTTCTCTTCAGAACAGATTCAGAAAATTTTTACCAAAAAATCTATTGACCTCTTCTCTGGAACAATGATGTATCATGTTGCACTGAATCACAGCAAGTCAGGTTTAGTTTTCTAATAACTAAATTCCTAAAAATAGCCAGAAACTGTTACAAGGTGTTCTGCATGCGGCAAACTGGTGCTGTTGCTGGGGGAACTAACCTTCATTTATGGTATTTCCTTTTTTTCTCTGAATACTTATCCAGGATCCTTGTGTATATTGTTGTCTTCACAGTTTCCAGGGAGTTTCTGTTAGCAGTGATCCCATTGCCAGAATTTCAGGCCTTAGATTCATGTGTGGGTATAATCTCTGTTGATCCAACCTGGGTTGTCATTTTGATTAATTTATTTCTCTGCCAGTACCAAAATACCATTTGACATAAGTTAGATAATATCTGATAGGTAACTACTGGAGGCCAGCTACCTCTGTTTTAATCACTGTTAGATTCAATGGCAACAATAATTGTGTTAACTAGAGTTATTTTAAAGGCAGGTTCAGATAACACAGACTAAAAATGTGTTTCCTTGTTAGATGTGCTAGGCTACTGTGAAGTTATTCCTCCTGCCTCTACAGTGCAATATGAAGCAATAAATAAGTGCCAAGAGTCTTGGACAACATGCACCATGGGGGCTCAGATACTTAAGCAACAGCGTGGGAGTCCAGATAGGCAGAGAGATGGACCTCAAAGAATCTTGTGTTCATGTGCTGGTGGTCGTGAACTAAAAGAGCAGCCCCCACACAGCCTGAAGTGAGTCAGGCTGATTATAAAATGTAAGGGATGCAGCCTCCCACATCTGACTAAATTCCCATTCATCCTGCTAAAAAAATATTATTCATTTGCTCAATCTAGTTTAAAGCAATTCTGTGGTCAGTGTGAGCCATAGCAGGGCATGCTCAAGCCTTTAGACAGTATCAGTTCCTGGATTAGGTAGGGAAAGATTTTTTGAGCCATCACAGTAGGAATTTATTTTAAAAGAATGACATGAATCAATGTGTTGAAGCAGCTGAAGCAGAGACCCAGAAAGACTCAAAGAGGAGTGCTGCTAAGGATTGTTTGCATAGAAAACCTGGGAGAAAGAATGTTTTGGGGGCAAATGGATGTCAAAAGAGTTACTCAGATCTGGAGGGAACATAAAAGAAAAACTTGGGCTGCTCTGTTTCATGAACAGAGTGGAAATATCCTTTACATTAATGGCTTCCATATATGTTTTGTCAGGTTGCCATTAACACTTTTCAGTAGCCATGCTTCAAACTGGGAAAAATTAATATAGTTCAAGCTGTATTAAGCCCAGGCTGAACAGCAAGATTAAATCAAGCTGCACTTCAAGAAACAGTGTTTGAGAGCAAAAATACTTCATCCCCATCAACTCACAGCTGCTGAGAAAGTGAAAGAACATCACAAACATAATGCCAGAATACATTAAGTAATAGTAAGGCAAAAATAAAATCATTTCTTGCTTACCTTCCATCCCCCATGTGCAGTCCAATGATTTCTAACATGGATCCTTTAGCACTGGGGTCAGGACAACACATTCAGCTCCACAGGTTCTGCTGCCAGGTGCATTCCTCCCTCGTAGTGACTCTCTCTGCTTTAGACACAGCCAGTCTTACCTATGTGCATGTAGGAACTGTGATTTGGAGAAAATATACTATTAAAGGCTGTATAGTATTAAAGGCCGTGCAGTATTAAAGGCTGTATAGTATTATAAGAAGCAATGGCTGAAAACTGACTGGCAAAAATGAGATATACTTTGAGAAATGTACTTCTGTAGTCCTTAGTCAAATCTTATTTCAGATTCTGTTTTGTCTCATTTCCATTTAATTATGATTTTGGATTGTATCCCTCTAAATCTGTACTTCATTATTACCACAGCATATCTGGGATTTTTTGAATGGCACTAATTGGCATCCTTGCTGGCAGTCTCAACAAAGAGGCCAAATGTGCATGGGGGCTGAATTGTCACCTTCTTCAAAACTGTCCTTCTTAAACAGAGCAAAGACATGGTGAAGAAGCAGGGTTTGTGACCACTGGGGATGCTGAACCCACTCTCTGGAGGCAGGCTGGGGATGCTACCATGCGTGGACCTGTTCCTGCCAGTAGTCCACCAGCCAGCCAGGAGGCTAACTTCATTCTGAGGGTCATCACACCCAGCAATTTGAAGGACCAGCATGTAGGTGACCAGAAGACTTTACCCCTAGACAGCTGTTAGTCTTGGCATTTTTAAAAGCAGCAAAACTCAAATGTACAATTAAAATATAAATGCCCAAATACCTGCTACTTTCAGCTTCTGTTGCAGCAGAAAATTGGATGAAGTCCCATTCGTATTGAAATGTAAATGTAAAACATAAATCTAAAGGTAAAAAAAAAAAAAATCTAAAAAATGGCCAGCTTGGGAAAAGATAACGTTTTTCATCTGTGTAGAAGATAATGATACAATATTCAAGTTTTCCACTCTAAAGGTAATATTTTTTGTGTAAGTCAACATACTTTACCATTTTTAAACTTTTCTCATCATATTTTTGACAGCAGGTTTTCCAATTTTGACAGCTTTTAAAAAGTAATTTTAACAGACGAGTGATTTCTCCTCTCAGCAAAGTCAGATTATGTGAAATGTCAATGTAAAAACTATATACTGTGACACATAATCATTTTTCATTGAATTTACTTATTAATTTTACTTGCTATTGCTAATAAAATGTAAGTGCTTAGCTAATTGTATTGCTTATTTAAAAATTTTAAAGAGCGTATTTTAAAATTACGTTTTTTCTGACTACAAAATTTCTCAGAGGCAGCTATAATTTGTCACCCTTCCAATTTATTTAAAGAAGAATTACTACCACAACAGATATTCCCAGCTGAGAGGCCAAAGAATGAATCAGCAGGGAGGGGTTAAACCAACCTTTCATCCGTAAGGGTGGGCTCTTTGATTTAAAGGTTGGAGCATATCTTCAGAGTTTCACAGGAATTAGTTTTTAGACATGGTGCAGGTACTGCATAGAAAGCTGCAGGTTATTGTTACCTATATTATCAGATGGGCACTTTAGGTTAGAGTGAATTCAGCAAGGAGAAGGAAAAAAAACAGAAAGGGAATGGACAGCTCTGAGTTTTTGCTGCTAAATCAAACTCAGCTCAAGTGAGGAGGCACAAATGAGTTGGAACCACTGCTACCTCTAAAGGAATACAGGTGCTCTTAATCTAAATTTTCTACTTCTGTGCAGTGAATTTTATTCATCATTTTCTTCACTAGAAATCCGAGTCTCATCTATTTCTACTGTGTAAGTATAAGTGCAAGAAAGAAAAAAAAGAAAACAAAAAAACGCCAGAGTTGGTTGACCAGAGTCAAACACCCCACAGTCTCAAGATCAGTACCACAGGCAGAATGCGTCTTCAAAGCCTTCGAGGTGTGAACCCAAAGTCATGGATGCACTGAAGTTTCACACACTTTTAACAAAGACTAAAATGCAGCCTCAACATAAACTTTTCTTTAGTTGTCTGACTTCATCCAGAAATATACTTTAGTTCCTTAAAGTACCAAGATAAGAGAAAATTAATTAAAAATAAAGATTTTTCCCCCCTTCATTAGCCCTTAAACCATCAGTGTTATGAAGAAAGGCTTCTGTCTCACAGGAAGAAAAAGGATCAGTATCAGTCCCTGCATTTAAAGTATTTCTATTTCAGCACAACTTAAGTGTCATTACAATCTATTTTGTATTCCATTTTGACCTATCCACTTCACATGTCTCTGGGCCAAAATCATGCTTGTATTCAAAACCACTGACAAACTTGCCATGATGTAGGCTGCTCCTTCATAGCATTAGTGTATAACAGTTCTAAATTGAGCAATGTTCAATTATCCCTGAAAGTGCAGATGACTTAGTTCTTCGTTAACGTAATTGTTTTCCAGTAAAAGTGAACTGTTCTGTATGCAAATCAAATAATACCAAGTGTCAGTACTTATAAGAAATGTTCATTTAGCTTCAGTACAGGGTTTTTTGTTGCAAATTTTGTTCATTTATTTTATAAGAAATTGTGTTTGCTTTAATTTGTTCCAAACAATACGATTGTGAGACACAGTGCCTGCTGGCAAAGTTGGAATTGCTGTCAGCAGGAAATGGCAAACTAATAATAAATGGTGGTAAAATATTTATGTTATAGTTTACTGGGAAAATTAATGCCAATTTCTATTTCATTCCTGCTTCAGACAGTACACAATAACATAGTTGTTTTTCAAAATAAGTGGATACAATTCTAAATACTGTGGTGACTTATCTTGTAACCATCAGCTCGGGGGAAAAAAAAAGAGCCTTTTACTAGCTCCAGTTTAAGAAATTTTAACTGGGAGTACATAGTGCAGTAATTAGTAGCATCTCACATTCAATGTCATTGGACACTGGGCTGATAGATCAAACGCTTGTGTATGTGGCCTACTTACTTAGTTGCTCACTCATAATTTTCAATAACAGTGCTGTTCTCATACAGGGAGGGGTGGTCCAGAGCCACTGGAGTATTCTGCAGGATGGTGATGTTCAAGTACAACACTGTGTTTATGTACTCCCCAAAGTGTATCAAAGCTCAGATCCACAGAAATAAAAGAAAAGTCAAACAAAACAAGCATTAGACTGCGTAAAATAAGGTATGGACAAGGCAAACAGGTGAGGCATTGTTTAGGTGGCTAAGGTAGATCAATATCTGTGCTTGCAAGCCAGGAATTCTGCCTGCTTTCCTCTGGCACTCTGCAGATCATCTTACGGACTGCAGACAGACTGTCGCCTCAACCCAACTGACAGACAACCTATTTCACCCTTGCAAAAATCATACCCATCTTCATTCTTGCAGCTCACAAGGGGAAAATAAAAGCCCCTCTGCCTGTGCAAAGTCACTCTGAGGTGTAGGTATAAAACAACATTACAGTGATTTTTTTTATTGTATTATGCTAATTATGTGATGAAAGCAGTTGAGTTTTCTATTTCTTCAGTTACCAGTGACAAGTCCGTGCATTTTGCCTAGGCTGGCTTATTAAAGCACACTGTAGTGGTCTTTCAGGGCTTGCAAAAGATTAATATGACAGATTGATAACGTTCCCTCCTTTCTCTTCAAGTAATCAGCTTTACTATCTGAGATGTTTTGTGATTTGAGACAGCTAGGCATCAAGAAGCTCTGACTACACTTCCTAATAACACAGATCAACTAAAGGCCTTTCCCCTTCAAAAATATGCTTTAATTTCAAGCAGGTTAAATTAACATATGGTCAGTTTAAAGAACCACTGGACTCTTCCAGTAAAATATTGAAGACCACCAGCCAGACAACCTGGACTACAGCTACCAGAAGCAGAACTAGGATTCCGTGAAGACCTAGGAACTAGGAAACCATGAAGTACTTCATTTCCAGCAACAGAACTTCCTATGGGAAAACCTGCCTACAGGAGCTACAGCTGAAAATCATGCCAGCTTCAAAACAGGAGACAGTTCCTGCAGCCTCCATCTTTTAGGTCTTGGAAACACAGTATTACAATTTTAAGGCTGGGGGAGTAAGTAAGTTTCAGAAGACCTTTTTAAACCCTCAGAGAAAGAACTGTTCGTTCTTTTATTAAAGATGTTAGTATAGATATTACATCCTGTTCAGTTTTTAAACTGAAAACATCACACTTTCTTCATCATCTCTGAACTGATTAGCTATTAAAGAGACTTACAATTATTATTTCAAAATAATATCTATTTTTCTATTTTAAGGAGGTCAGATATTCAGCTTTAATCTTCAGAGTGTAAAAGGTCACCTTTGTAGACTGATGGATATCATATCTCCAAGTAATGAGAGTAAGTGTGCTTTTCCTCAGTTCAACAACCTTAGTTACTCTTATATTGCAACCATTTTCCTGCCTTACCTTTTTTTATGGTGGAGGAAATGTAATTTACTTGTCAGATTGAAATGTTTGATATAAATCTTTAGCCTTTCTTTCAAACAAGTATTTCTGAAACATTATATTATAAACAACTGGCATGTTTAATTAAACAACTGTTTTATTTTCATCAGGAGAAGAAGGTATGATTATATTAATTGAACAGTAGGACCTGTGACCAAATTTGAAGAAAATATTTTCAACTCAACAAGGAGGTATGATTATCTTTATTTGAAAGCAAGACACATGACTAGAATTGAAACAAAGTGTCTAAGTCTCTGTCTTTATAATTATTTTAAAATATTTTTATTGTAAAAAGAAGTGAACCAAATGTAATTTACAAAATATATCTTCCCATTATAACTTTTATTTCAAATCACAAACTGTTGAACAAATTCAGTTAACTAAAAGTCAGTATTTTAACTGAACTGCAATTTTAATATGTGCACTGGCACTTTTGAATTAAAATACTATGTTTTATAAATATATAATAGCAAATCTTTTCAAGATATAATTTTATTTTTGCATCTAGGCAGAAGACCAATGCTAAGGCTTAAATGGCTTTCTCACATAAGAAGTCCATTTAATAAAGTGATTTCACCAGCATGAGTAAAGGAGTAAAACTTCACCTAAATTGAATAACACATTTTCTTCTTAAAGTGTCAATAATATCAATACTGTTGATGGGTTTTGATCTATTATTCTGAAAACAATTTTTGTCATTCCCTACAGATACATCATCAATAAATTTAGATGACTATGATTTCCTATAAAGACAAAAAAGTTACAAAATATAGGAAAATAAAGAAGATAAAAAAAAGACTTTTTTTAAAAAAATATATATCCTTGTTTGCTTTTTGTAAATAAAGAAAAGCAAGACATAAGTAATTTAATTTTTTTGACCAAATGTAATTATCAGTGAAAAAGGAGAAACTGTTAAAGGAAACATAAATTGAGTTATGATCTTAATTACCCATGTTTAGATATTTTTATCTAGGTAAACAGATGAAATATTTTTGATCCAGATGTGACAGTTTCCATGCTGTCATTTACCTTGCAGAGATCATAGAATTTTTGCTTTTATCACATTCCCCTGAGCACTTTCATGTTTTCATTAAAAAGCAGTAGTTGAGAAAACATGTCAGATGCTGAGCACAAAAACCACGATGCAGCAACATGAGAAAAAAATGTACCAACAGTTTTGGAAGAAATGTCTTTAAGTCAACCTACATACAATCTTAAATGACTTGCCACTGAATGTTAATTAGCTTTAAAGCTACACCGTGTCATGACTTCAAGTGCTAAAGAAAACACTTTCTGATTTAGCTGGTGTATGACCAAGGAACATAAATTAAGAGATAACAACTATAGGTAAATTGTATTGATATTTGGGAAGGTTACCCCAATTCTAGCTAGAAATTAAGCTGAAGGCTATGTAATATCTACAGGCAAGTTGTGATCATTAAAGATGTGATTTTTTTTCTTAACAACTGGATTAAAATGAAGCTTATATTGAAGTGCAAAAATGTCGCTGTCTGAGACTAGAGTGTTTCTCTTTCTATAAAAAAAAAAGTCCTATTTAATTCCTGCTGTAACAAATGAAACTCCTCAGGGATTTGAGTATATTTTACTGGTTCATTGTCTCATTAGCCAAAATATCTAACAGTTTGTAGGATGCTCATTAAGAATATTCCAATTACAATCAAGGTGAACATGGATATTGTTTAAGTAACCTAAAAACATCAGTGACTATCAAAAGTATCATCTAGCTAATTTGTATAGCAATGTTCCTTTGTCAGTTGTGGGCAGCAGATTAGTTCCCTCTAATTTATTTACCTTTATAGAAGCAAGTGCAACACAAAAGGACAAATTTTCTCATCCTCTCACATGGAAATTGCTTAGATGTCAGTAGAATTATTCATGAAGAAAGTTAATGAAGTTTAGTGCAAGATTTTGAATTGTTAATTTACTTGGGGGAAAAATGTATATGGTTTAACAAAGATGAATTTTTCATTTTCCTGATAATAGGAGATTTCCTTAGAGTCTTCTGTGACATGTCTCATCAAGATTCATCGTTCTGCAAAGGCTATAAAGAAATCCAAAGCAAGTACTCACTTTGCTAATAGATACCATGAAGCCTGTTGAAGAGAATTCAGATAAATCCTTGTTCTTGTGTTTATGGATATGGCTCAACATCCAGTCAGCACAAGATAGATAAATAGATATTACTGGTTTACAGAAGATGAAATAGCCAATAAAACTAATAGCCAAAATCTTCATACTAACCTTCTAATATTTCTCTGCGCTGTATCTTTCTAATTAGAAAGTCCTTCCACTCCATCAGTAAAATGCTTTGCTGTTTCAAGCTACACATTTTCCTAATGACCCTTCTTCTTCCACTACCATTTTAGCCCTTTATGTTGTCTCCCCTCTTGGTTCCAGCCCTTCCCTCCTTCTCTGTATTCTCAGCTGAATTCTGCAGTTATTCCTGAGTCAACCTCTACCTCCTCCTTTAAGAAAGGAACTCTCTTCTATTAACACCTGTGATCCCCAGGTGGTGTTGACAAGAAAAGTCAGCCACTGGTTTTGTGCTTATCACCCCAAAAGCCTTGTCTGTACTGCTGTTTAAATTATGATACTGAGAATCACTGATCTTCATGATAGATATTTTCTTTGGTCATTCCTGTAATTTAACAAATTGTGGCAGCTCTTTCTACCTTTGAAGAAGTCTAAGAAGCAGCATGATCTGCTTTTTATTGCAAACTGTATCCCTGTTCCTTTCTTATGGTGAAAGTTACTAACCCTTTGGAGTCCCTGTACTCAAGTGAACTCTTAAGTAGCACCCATTTGTTAAAAAGTACCTTGCCAGGTTCACAAGCATTTACTCTCAATGCTTATCCCTTGAAAATATATTTTCAAAACAACCCCTTATTAGATTTTCACTGGATTTTTTGCCACTTATATGGCTTTTGTCTTGTCCAGCTAGTTAACCTGAAGAAAACCTGGGACAATAAACCAAAATGTATGTGGTTCCAAACTAGAAGACAGATGGTTGTCTACATCTGAACAAATGTGCTTTCCAAGAAACATGAACACTTCTATGTCTGCTGTAACCTGTACTTTAAAATCATCTTTTAAAATGTTCTACTAAAATACATGTAGATAATACAGATACTTAACATTTATGGACATAATTTTTGTCAGAAACACTCACAAATACAAAGAATTCATCACTCAAGGTTTTCTTCTGATTCATTTCATGTCTGAATAGCAAGCAGGTAAATGGACTCAATAAATGTAGAGTAATGTCTAAACTTTTCTAAATCCAGGATAACTGTAGAATAAAAACCGTGGAGTAACATTGTAACTTTAGCTTGTATCCTTGACTTAGTGGTTAGTTTTCTGCTTGCGTTCTAATCTTTTACACTCTCCTTTAGAAATCTTGATTTCTAAAAGAAAATATGAACATTATGGATTACAAAATTGAATATAAAGAAGTTTCATTAATTTAAGATTCTATTCATATTTGTAAAACATGCTTTCCTAAAGGTTGGGATTGGTTTTGATCTCTAGCTGCAATGAGGGTAAGGTGTCCTCTGCTGGTATTACACAAGTTTGTTGTTAAGTTTCAGTATTTTCCTTTCTTTTACACCGATTTCTAGTGCCAAAACATGTCTTAGGTTAGAAAGCAGGTTTTCCTGATAATTTACTATTCCTGCATTAACCATTTTCTGTGTTCCACATTTACAGCCAGGCAAATGGAAAACTAGCTGAAGACTTTCTGCACTGATTTCTGAAAATAATGATGTGCGTAGCAACACAATTAAACAATTCTACTGGCTGTAATACAACCCAGTCAACAGTAGATGCTGAGCCCTGACAAACAACTAGAGCAGGAGTCATAAAAAAAAAAAAAAAAAAACAACAACAACAACAAAAACCCCTGATAGCTAAATAAAGGAAAGCATGGATGGGGCCTGTGAAGGAATTCTATCCTTCTTAGTCAACATAATGAACAATATTTAAGCATAGAAGCTGTAATACAGTTAATTCAATGGCAGAAACCACATGGATGAGAGAACACTGTTTCCCAGTTTCAGTGAAGCCCAAACCTTTCTTTCTTCAACTGAAGATACTTGTCTTGCAACAGCTTTGATTGTTGGGTAGAGAGCTGTTGGCATTACTCACATCTGTTCAAATGATTTGGCCCAAAGAATCTCTAGAAAAAAATGTAATGTAAATATTAGTTCAAATTTCAATATGAATATCAGTTTGACTGCATTTGTCACCAGTCATACTTTATTTGACTTTTTTTTCTCATCTAAATATGTCTTTCCATTGAAGCCAAAATGTTTCACAAAAATGTGTCAGCTTTAATGATGTTTTCAATGGGAATGTTCTAAATATCCTGGCTTGTCTACTCAGTCATTCCCTAATGAGAGAGTGAAACAAAGGAAGAGTTGGAAAAAGAAATACACACACACAAAAAAAAATCTGTCTCTTTTTGGCCCCAGAACAGATATATGCAATTTTATGACAAAAGAGTGTTGTTTTATTTTCCATGTGGAACAAAAAGACATCTCAAACCATACATATTTTCACAGATGGGGAAGTAACATTGCCCTTAGGTTAGCTGTAGGTATGATATTTTTTGTTTGCTTCCTGCATACTATCAATGAGATCTGTAATAAGGAATAGTTAGGAAAATATTTTTCAGCTTGATTTCATCAAGTCACAAAGGCAAATTCCAGTGGGACTGTCATTTTTATATCTACAATTTTTTACATATGTTGTATTGGCCTATGAAAGTCAGCTCTGCAGAGAAAAGTAATAGTACTTACAATCATAACAAACCCATAGCATATACACAGATGACACTGAGGATTATGCTCAAGCAGATTTCAAATAATATGTCAATTACATTGACTGCATGAGGATGAGGTATCAGTTAGATTGCATGCAAATATATTTTAATTTCATATTTATATTGGCTTCTACAAATGTTTTTAAGGAATAAAAAAAATCCATTTTGAATTTTCCATTGCTGGAGAAAAAGATGGAACTGAAAAGATCCACAAGGCAGCCCCTGTAATTGCAGACAGCCATTAAATGAGTTCAAAGGTGATATGCATTTGTCTTGGTCAGCACAAGGTCCCTGAAATTCAGGAAGCTGTGGCTGCACTTATGGCTTCTAAAGAACTACAGTGTGAAGAGGTGTGTGCTGCAAATTGTGTCCATGGGTCTTCATAATCATCAAGACCACTAAAGTTCCAAGGAATATCTGTGCCCTCAAAAACACATGTCAAAAAACCCTTCCCCAAATCTTTGTATTAACTTAATACAAGACTTAGAGGAGAGGGTCAAAATGTGTATTTAAGGTGTGTCAGAGGTTTAGAACAGATGTGACAGATTCCTGTAATGATGATTTTAATACATTGAATTAAACTCCCATGGAATACATGGAATACAATCATTCTTCCTTACAAAAGGAGACAAAAAAAACAAAACAAAACAAAGCTCTTCAGCAGTCATTCTAGTTAGACGTGGGGAAAAACAATCTTCCTGTGTGAAATTTGGCAACTGGTTTTACCTCAAACTCATGACTATGATGTTTTATGACTTTTGAAAATGACCCTATATAAAATGCTTTTGTGTCATTGCTCAGATTTTCAGCAGAGGTAAACTTATCCATCCTGAAAATAAGGGTACAAATAAATTTGCATAGCTTAATTAATGCAATGTAAACTGCAAATCGCCAGTATTCACAACAAACAGGGTCCACAAACTTAAGGTTATCCACTTAAGTGATTTTTTTAAAAATTAAAATTTCAAACAATTTTAAAGAGAAAAAATAGGAGAGAACTTTCATAGCTAGTTTGCAGAAAACTAGAGAACAAGAAAAAAAGCCATACTTGACACATCACTTATTGTGCATTGAACAGTTCACTTTATTTGATATTACAGTAGAAACAATTTCTATAACCCTTTTATACTGCAAGGGTATAGGGCACAGCACAGGAAGCTTAGGAAGGACAGCCATTTGTTGGCCTCATCTTTTTTCCTTTTTTTTTCCGCAATCATGTAGAGATTCTTTGGACTACCCGCTCTGTTTACAAGGTGGTACATGTAACACCTATAAAACATCTGTGAAGCACAATATCTGCTAAATGTTAGCCAAGGATCACTTCTTTTCAAAATGATTGTCTATCCACTGTTAAAACAGCTTATAAGAACAACCATTTGGAAAAAGACTCACAACTTTCTACTGCTATTTTATTACTCATTTTTAAATTATTTTAAGAGGAAATTTCAATATTGCCAATTTCTTATCTAATTACAAATGTCTATGAAATCTAGGAATAAAACCGTATTGGTATTATTTATATTTCTATAGAAAGGAAAGATAATGTCCAGCACTGGCTTTTAAAACTATTAATGAGTCCTGGCAATGTGAAAAAGAGATGGATTAGGTAGATGTAATGAGATATGATTAAAGGGTGTAGGCACTGAAGGGTGTTGGAGAAATCCTTTTCAGGAGTATAATTAGTGTCTGATAAAAGTACTTAGTAGATGAGATTGTTGAAGAAGAAAGGTTAAGATAAACACATACCATATGACAAACCTGTTTAATTTTTTTCCTTTGGTTCTTTGCGTACTCAATAATCTGTTGAAGTTTTATACTTAAATAGCATTTGTTGAATACCTGCTGAAACTTCTTCAGACAATTAAAGGGGCTTTAATTGCAGAACACAGAAAGCAAATGAAGTGTTGAAATGTCCTATTTCATTTCCAATATGCAATTCTCTCTTGATTTATGAAACTTAGATAACAATATGCAACCTTTCCTTGAAATTAAACAAACAAATGAACTTCTTAAAAAGCAAGCCTTCTAGAAGTCGCTTAGCAACTTTCAAAGCACTTTTTAGGAAATTAGAATCTACTTCTTTTAGCTTAGGCTTTAAAATATTCAGCCTAAAGCAGACCAAACCAGTCCCTTTTAGATACATCCTAGGTGGAGATGGTTTTTTTGTCCATTTGGTCAATATTCTGTACACTTTAAAATGTCTGTTTGAATGAGATATCAGGCCTTTGGTGCCCTACTTTTAAGTGTGAACTTTCAGTTCATGAGTGGAGTCCGAAATATGCTGAATACTGGTTCAGTGAGAGCACTCAGATGAACGTCAGATGAAAATTTTAGCTACTTAGTAATCCAAGAGAGGTTCACTCTTAAGGAGCTTTCTAAACATACCTTCTGTCATGCACCTGTGTAAGTAACTAACAAGGTGTAATATAAGAAATTGAAGTAACACAAGTGGCACCCTTCATGCAGCTGGGAGGGTCCTCCCTCATTGAAGAAGATCTACCACATCCTGATCTCCTGTCTCTATTTTCAAGATAAGCCCTGCTGGATTCCTCTTGTTTCCTTGCCCCCATGATACACTTTCTTTTCTATAGTTCAGTGCAACAGAAGTTTGTTCAGAATTTGCAGTATTTCAATAGTGCTTTCCTACTCATACCTTTGTGAGAAGAGTCAGTAAAGTTCAGCAATGGATGCTCTAGCCTGACACATTGCTTCTGAAATATCTTCTCTGAAAGCTAATTCATTCCCATGTGCCAAGAGGATCTTCCTCAAGACAACTGTTTCTCCACATTTGGTCACTGAACAAAGGAACTTACTTGACAATAGCAGAGCAGAAAAGCAAAACAGAAAGCCTGAGATTTGCATGGAACCCACTTGTTTGAATGCAAAGGCAAAAAACATGATTGTCTTTCTTATCCTCAAAAAGTATCATCTTAAAGGACCACCACACATCAGGAGCTGCTTTTCTTCCTCTGTCCATGTACAGGAATATTGTTTCTTATGATAGGCTTCTTATTATGCACAGAACTTGTGATACTTGAGCCCTTGAATGGAATGGATGGTGATCCTACCTATAGAAAAATGGAGAGTTATATAGAGCAATCTTCGCATCATTGGCCAAGTTATTTGAGTGTACTACCTATTCCATACATAAAACCAGATCCCACTAGGCATCTAATCTGTTCAGTGAACACCTGAAATCCCTACAAGGTGTTAAATTCAATAATCTTGCAGAAACAGCTCCAAAAGTCTTATTGCTATCAGTGAATAAATAGATAAATAAATAAATAATGTAATTGGCAAAGTTCTCATTCCTAATAAGCCAAATCCAAGTGTATGCATCCAGATATGAGGATTATTTTCGTGGAGCTAGATACGAGCAAGGGGAGCTGTGCTTTTGAGCTATTTCAGTAGTAGATCAAGATCTTAAAAAGAAATCAAATAGGTCATTTGTCTCATTACGTCAGAAATTTATACAGAGCCTACCAGCCCATTACTACTTAATTAATTAATTAATTTTGAGATTTAGAGTTCCTCCAAACATCAAGCAGCCTTTTCAATAGCAGTGAATGCAGGATTCTATTTAGGTACCAGAGGGAAACTTCAAAGTCAACAGCCCCTAATCAACAGCCCTCAAAGGAGATTGAAAAACTCCATTTCTTGGCAGTCACATTGTACTTCTGAAGTGTAGCAATAGCAATCTATGAGTTGACATTGTTGGTTGCTGCTTCTTTTTTCATCTTCAGTTTAATCTGCAACAAATGATATATTAAAATAATATTAATATTAATATCCTAAGCTAATATGCTAATGGGACTTATGGTTTGGGTTTTTTTAAGTCTAAATTCTAAGAATGTACCTGTGAAAGATACTGTTAGATCATCTCTTCCCTGTCAATGAAACAACATTCCTCAGATTACATTATTCTCTGGATTTTTTGCAAACTTGGCATCAAATTGTTAGATTCATGGGGCTCCCAACACTTAATTGAATGTTGTTTTCCACTAGGTTCCATGAGCCCAGCAATCAGGAATATATCAAGAATATTCAAATCTAACTTTTACAGTTTTTTAGTGCTAGTCTGTTTCTTCTAGAAATAATCCAGGGCCATCAGTCAAGGAGGTAAAAATTCAATGGACTCTGGTGGAGCAGGAAGCAGAATAGCAGGAGCTCTGTTGTGCAGCAGAAGAAGAAAAGGGGAAAGGATCTTTGGAGAGGACAAGACAGCTCGGCCACTTCCTTTCCACACACACTTACTGTACACAGACACTCACAGACTTCCTTATGGAATACCTGGAGCCCAAGTTTCTTCCTAGAAAGCAATGACACTGTATTTCATAGTTTCCATAGAAGCCAGGGAGGAGAGGTACAGGGAAAGCCTGGACATCTTTAGAATCTACATGAAAACAAGGAGGCAAACACTTTTTGGTTTTGTTTGTACAACCATGGATGTGTCAGAAAACCCTCAGAGGCACTGATAGGGGTGGATTCACATGATGCAAAACAGAGGTAGTGCTCAGACATCCACAGACTATCACGATTTTTTGCTGTCACCTGTCTGGGCACTACAAGCTGTGTCCCACTCTATCTTTGCGGAAGGAATTACATAGGCTGGAAATGAGTTGTACCACAGAGCTGTGTAAAACACTTCTACTTGTCTTCACTGCTGTCAGCATTTCTGTCCTCTTCATCTTCTAATTCTTCTTGATATGGTCTTAATATTGCTGATGTTGTTCTGCTAAAGTCAGGAACCAAAACCAAGTTATCTTTTCAAGCTCTCCACGTTCTTGCCATTTCTTTACTCCTCAGACTGATGGCACAGCCTCTGAAGCAACAACTCTGATTCTGTCATTGGTGAGTCTTGAAAGTGCAGTGAAAACACACCATAAAGAGAGGAGTTCGACTATAGGTACCCTGCACTTTTCACTGTGCTCACTTTAAACTGACAGAAACTGATTGCAGTGTTTGAGTGGCAGAACTTGTCCTACCCAAAATGCAAGCTGGTGTAGAAGAGAGCAGCAGCAGAAACATAACTAAAATCATTAACAACGATGCGAGGGGGAGTCCTACTTGGAGGGGAACTGTGGACTAAGCTGTGCTGGCCTTAAATTCTTTAGGTGTTTCTACAAATGGAGAGTTGAAATCCACTACTAATTAGATTTTTTTTATATAGGAAGATTATGATTAATATTTTCTGCCATATAATTTCCAGTGTGTGTGGTTTAGTGTTCCCTACAATTTTTATTCATTGGTTCACAATTTTCTTCAAATGTGAACTTAAAGTGAATCTTACCTGCTGTGTTTTGAGTTCTTTTTCCTTTTTTTTTTTTTTTTTTTCAAATATATTTTACTTTTAGGTGAAGGGAATTTTTGTGCCTCCCCTCTTCCCAAAAGACAAAGTGGCTCTTCTGAGTATCACTTTTCTGCAACAAGGTCTCAGCAATCTGTTGAAGATTAGGGGCACATTGTATGCAGGCAGAAAGTTGTCAGGGATTAGATCAGGAAGCTGGGGAGGGGAGGGAGAGAAATCACCAAGATGATATGAGATACTGCAAGGCATCCAGACCGTCCTCTGTCAGGGAAATACATAATTTTAACTCAGTACTTTCAAGAAGTTGAAATAATTATCTGAAAAATATGGAAAATTGTTCCTCACCTCGGGTTTAAAACAATTGTGAGATTTAGGCACCCATGATTCTGGGCTGAAGCTTTAGGAAAATATTTGTACCCTTCTACCTCTCTGTCAGAAAATTCTTTGCATGTTCTGTTCCAGAAACCCCACAAATAATGGACAGTTCCTCTCAGAAACTGCCAGTAACGCCCCATTCTTCCCAGGTTTTCAGAGATGACAGTGGTGGCTGCATAGATGAGGCCATCACGAGCCAGAGACATCAGCACAGAACACTCTGCTATTTATTTGGACTCTGAAAAAGAGCCTTCTTGCTTATTTTCCTAAAATAATTAAAATGCATCACTTAAGTTCCGTTTCGCTAAAAAAAAAAAAAAAAAAAAAAAAAAAAAAAAAAAAAGGCGTGGGAGCATAAATGTTTTGGCTCTGAGCTGACAGTAAATATATCTTCAGATCATGTTTTTTTATTTTACCATTTTTAATGCATCTATCCTTCCTAGTCCTTTCCCCTCCCCCCACTAATTCCTGAAGTGTTTGAAAGAGCCCTGGAGCTCCCAGGATTCTCTCTCCCTTCTTTGCAGCGCAAGACCAAATGTGTTACTTTCTCTCCTTGCATGCCTGGTGCGGTGATAGAAGTACTGGGTCAGCCGCGATTTACGGGCGTGCGTTCACAAAGTCAAAGGCAGAGATCGTGGCAGCAGCTCCCGCTGCCTGAGGCCGGAGGGGGCTCAGCTGACGGGGGACAAATCCCCGGGGGTGGGGGGACAGCTCTGGGGCTCCCGGACCCTCTGCAGGCGAGGAGCAGCGCGGAGCTCCCCGCGGTGGGGCCGGCCCTGCCCACGGCAGGGCTGCGCGTCATCTGCCGAGTGGGATCAGGCCTTACCCCCTGCCTCCGCGGGGATCGGTTTGGCGAGGAGTTCTGCTGTTGTTTGTTTGTTGGCGGTTGCCTTTTGTTGTTGGGTTTTTGTAATTCGCAAAACAGGGTCGTGGGGGCGTTAGCCCAAATTCCTGCTCTGCTGACTGGCGGCACGGGGTTAAGAGTTTCCTGGATTAAACCGGGTGGGGGAAATATATTTGTGTGTGTGTGTGTGTATATATAATTTAAATCTTCCTTCCCCTCGACTGCTAAGAGGTGTCTTATTTGCATGTTGTTCAGAGAAGCCAGCTCGATATTAATTTAAGAAGGGTGACTCCAGCGCTGCTGGTGATGTTCATTTGCAATTCCTGCACAGTGGATATTATGTGAAGTGAACTAATCCCGCTTTGCCTTGGAAACAGAGCTTCCACTTAGCTCACTGCGCTCCTCAGATTTCATTCATAAGAGAGCCGTTGTTTTGCTGGGATTTTATTATTATTAATAATATTACATAGATATATAAATGCTCCCAACACGTGTTGAGCTTTCCTCCTTTCTCTCTTTTTCTCTGGCCTTACTCTGGACTCTTGGGGTCCTGCCTTCAGTCCTCCTGCCGAGGGCCAGAGAAGCTGGGAGCACCTACGTTTGGTTCCGCTCCCCTGTTGCAGCTGCAGGGATTGAATAGGAGACCATAGGCACTGCATAATGGCCAACCTCTCACACCCAGTATCAGTGTCCGGCCGCGGAGGACCGCCGAGTTTTAATTGCATCCATCTGCTGGCATTTGTTGGAAGGGTGAGCGATATAAGGCATGCTTCACACCAGGGAATTCGTCCCTGGGAGAGCTGCTTCTCCTCGTAGGCAGCCACTAAGTCCAACAGAATTCTGGCACGATGTCTACTGCCCCTCAACTTAAGGTCCTGAAATCCTGACCCCGCTGAAACGAAGCCAGCCCTTGTCTCTGGAACCCCTTGCAAATCCAGACTGGCCCCTCCAAGGAAAGCAAGCCCAGAGGCCGATGCAAACAGCCCCTTTCCCATGTATACATCCACATTTTTCCAGAGCATGGAGTGCGCCCGAAGGCAGGGAAGGACCCAGCAGCCCTGGGGGCTCCTTTAGGACTCCTTTGGTCTGGTCCTCAGAAGCTGGAGCACCTGATGGCTGCTGGTAGTCACTTTTAAAGCTTTTATTGGTATGATGGTAATACAGTGCACGGCCAAAAGCAATGCAAGAATTTAGAGGCTCGGGCATCGCAGCCTTCCCCACCAAGCCTGGGAGAGAAGCCCAAGATCTGAACTAAGTTACTTAAGGAATTCAATAATGTTTGCAGTTTTAGTGGGGGTTTTCTCTGTTATTTCGCCCCCCGGTCCCTTCCACCGTCTTCCTATCTCCCCCCCGGGCAGATGTTGTTCTTTACCATTGTAGGGCAGTTACCACAGAGTTTAGCTTAGTCTCGAACATCTGCCTAGATGATTTTGGACCGATTACTTTATAAAGTATTGTCCTTCAAGTAGTCTTGGCTGCAGATGCACGGGTGCATCTAGAAACACTCCGGTGGCCCCTCTGCCCCTAGTCTGGGTTTTAGCCTATGTGACAAACGCAGCCTCCCTTTCTCCCAGGGAAATGATGGACACGTGTTTACACTCCAGACAGCCACTAACTTCTCCGAGCTCTCCCTCCCAACTCACACTGCCCCCTCGCTCGCCCCCCTCCTCCCCGTCCGCTTCCCTTCCATTTATCTTCTTGGTTCTTGCGAACAAAAACCGGCATTTGGTGCCAGCACACTGTCCTGGTCTGCTTTTGCATCATGACCACGCAGACCTCATTCATCACGGATCCTTCTCCTGGACAGTTCCCCACTTTGGCTGTCAGGCGTTTCTCATCACGTCACCTTTCTCTAGAGATCAGGGGAGAGAGAGCACATCCCAGGCAGAGCCGCAGGCAAGAAAGCCCGGCCCCCAACCTCCCGACACACACACCCCGCCCCGTGCTTCCTGTGACCGCCCTTCAGGCCCCATGGCTTGGTTTTCCCAGGGCTCAAGAAATACAGGAATGGAGAAAAGGACCCACCTATTCAGGACCTGATGCTAACGCAGCTTTCCCGGGTCCCAAGCTAAGGGTGATTTAGAGACGAGTCTCCTCAAGCATGATACAATAGCCCCCCGGACACCTTTCTGGCCGAACTGTTCACATCAATCACTGCCAAAATACTTGCAATGTTGGAGAGATACTTAATGGTGCCTGAAAGTGGGCTATGAAACACTGAGCCTCTGGTTAGCAGAGAGCAGGAAAAGGAGGCATCAAGGACAGTATTTCAGGAGCGTCTAATAAAGCCCCAGTAGATCTCCATTTTCTCAGAAGAAACGCAGAGATTTGAGGGCATCTTTTTAACCCTTTTATTAGTCTTTTTAAAAGCAGGAAATAAGAGACAATCTTTGAATGACTGTTCGTGACTCCCACAGCTAGTAGCTTCTCAACTATCGGCTATCCCAAGATATACATGTGGCGTAGAAAAAAAAAAAAAAAAAGAAAAAAAACCCAATACCAACAACCAAAACCAAATACAAACAAACAAACAAAAACAAAACAAAACAAAACAAAAAACCAGGAACTGTATGCCCAAATTACCTTGCTATCGTGAGTCATAGTGTTTATTAACTAACTAGGTTCAGCTCTGCGTGTCTACGTGTGTTTGCATTTCTATTGTCAAAGAACAGGGGTGTATGTTCTTCACATGTAAGATTAGCAATTTCATGTTGATTTCGACATTCCGTAACGACCCATCTCACAGAGATGTCTAAAAGCACCTACAGATTATCTCCCACCTCTCTACTACTTTAATGTGACACACCTACCTACATTTTAGGGGTACATCATTTGAGACAGATTTACAGTTCAACCCTCTCAGTAGACAGGAGGAGAGATCTGTGTAGAATATAAATTCAAGAATGTAATTCTTTCTCAAACAAATAATCTGTTCCCTTTCAAATATAATTAATGTTTTGATAGTGCATTTCTTGTGAGAGAGAGATACAAAAACAGAGGCAACCTCTTGGATCACTGTTTGTATATTTGCAACAGGAATTTACAGTACCTATCTTGTGAATGTGACAGATAAAGTGTTTTAAACATTTAGAAGTTTATTTATTAGCAGAACTACAGTGGGAAACTGATAGTTCCGTGCTCGTTTTACGCATGTTTTTGTTGCAAAGGAAATTGCAGTTGCAGGAGGAGGGCATTAGTCTTTCATAGGGATGAGAAATGTTCCTAGCTCTCAGGATGCAGCTTTCTGTCCTGTTGTGCTCGGGAGGCACATGTCCTTGCGCTTTGTCTTTCATTCTCTTCTATCTTTCTTTCTTTCGTGGGGCTAAGCCTACGGTCCTTTTCCGCCCGCAGGGAGTTAAGCAAAAGCTCCCTAACAGAGTGGGAGCAGGCAGCACTCCGGTTTTGACAGTTTTCAGCTCCGGACTGGTCCAGACAACGACGTGTTTCAAGTTATCTAGTCTGAACAAAGCCATGTTTGAAAATGCCCAGAACATTTGTCAGATGCTTGTAAAATACTGTTATATGATCGTATGGCTCATAGAGTTATAGATCCGCTACCAAATCCACGGAGCTGAGTTGTCTTTTCTTTTTTTCTTTTCTTTCCTTTTTTTTTTTTTTTTTTTTTTTTTTTTTCCAGTTCTTGCTATCTCTCATTCTCTTCTTCCTTTTTTCATTCCTAACACTGATTTGAGGGGAAAGTATGCAAAAGCTATTCTGACATGATAAGGTACATGAAATTCAACGACATTTATTCTGAATATCCATATCGTTCCTAAAGCACAGCACAAAATTGCCTTGGTGTAAAAACAAACAAACAAACCTGTATTAACTCCAAACTCTGGAAATAGGCTTCAGACCAGAGTCATCTGGATATTGTTATCCAGTTCATGAATGGCCAGATTCGGCTCCTACTAGTGTCGAAAGTAAATTTCCCATTTGTATCACTGGAACCTGGACTGGGTTACCATTATGTCCTTAGCCTAGCAACACATTTTGAAATGCCACTTATTTTGCATTGTCATGTTATTTTAAAAATATCTAAGTATTAAATTGAAAGTAATTTTTTTAAATAATTTTTTGTAGCTGGGCTTGCCTTGCCTCGCTTTGCTTTGCTCAAACCGATATTTGGAATCAAACGGAGGACACATCTTAAATTACTTTTCATAGAGAGAACCAGACCTGTAGTCGGTCTGCAAGTCTTTAGCAACAATAAACATGGGTAATATGAGTCATTAAATCATGGACTAACTAAAAAAAAAAACAAAAACAAAAAAACCCCAAATTACTTAAAGGAGTGGGGTTTCCATTTTCAAAATAGTGCCAGGCCCTCTAGTTACAATGTAACTCCCTTCTGATGGCAGATTTAAAAATAAATAAATCAATAAATAAAAGCAAACCTCTAAAACTTACAGTCTGTGGGTCTCTGGATAGATTGCTACAAACCCACAGAGAGCGTTACCTCCCCACACAGAATTAAGATAACTTGGCTCTGGAGTATACTATATTGTAACCCCCTTTAAATTTTATCATACATGTTGTCAGGATCTACCTTTTCTAGAAACGCCTGAAATGTCTTGTAAACACCTGGCCACTATGACAGAGATAACCTCAGTTCAATACAAAGTTACCAACCTCAGTCACTGAGATCCAATTAATTCGATGTTTGCCTCCAGTGATCTGTGGAAAAAAAAAAAAAAAAAAAAAAAAAAAAAAAAAAAAAAAGAAGACCACAAAAATTGTGGGGGTAAAGAAGGGAAAATGTTTATCGCGTTCGTCTGACAATATCTAGGAAAATGCAAAATACACAGTCCTTAACTAACTTGTTTAAAAACAATAGAAAAGAATATAAAAATTTTGATACTATTATAATATGCAACTGGTCTTTCGTGAAACATTAGGGAAGATCGCACTTACGTTCAGAAAATATTGTTATTTTTCCTAATGGGGAAAATTGGACTCCCGCGACTTAGATCTGTGGTTTTTAGAACTGGGATGGAAATTGGACTGACACCACTTTGCACTTTAACAATCGGATTTCGTCAGGGTACAAGTTGTTTGTTTAACCCGACAGCTCCGTGCACCCCGTCGCACGCTTTTACACACTCATTAAAACGATTATTCACGACCTGTCGAGTGTTTTCTCGTTCATTCACAGGAAAGACTTAGCGCTCCAAGATTCAAGCGCATACGGTCAGCTATACCACGGGCCGAGGGGAGAGATTACTTATCTCTGTGATCATCTGATGCGAGGCCGTCTTATCTCTACGGGTTGTAAAGCAGCAGTTGCTGGAGGTAAAAGAAGAAGAAAGAAAAAATCCCTCCCCCCCCCTACCCCCCTTCCCCGAGAAAACTTGCCGAAAGCAAGCCACAAGGAGGAAATGAAGAGCGCTCCTCGCCGTGAAGAAGGGCTTGGCACTTGCTGAGCACCGCACGCAGGTCCTATTCCCGCTTCCCAACCTGTAGCTCGGGCTCCCGTCGCGCCCCGGGCAGCCGAAGGCGGGAGGGGGGGAGTGGGGGGGGCAGGGCTGCGGGACCTGCGCCCGGCGCGGACCGTGGGGGCCGTCGAGGGCCGCGGGGGCCCGGGGAGGCGGCCTGCCTGCCCTCCCACAGCCCCCCGCCAGTTATTCCCCGCTCGTCGCCGCCGAGATGCCTGCAACAGTACTGCCGGAGCGGAGAAAGAAAAATATTGGTAAAGCGGACTCCCCCCCGCCTAAAAACGACGGGGAAAAAAGCAAAAATAAAAAAATTTAAAATAAAATTAAAAATTTTAAAAGCCAGGGGAGGGGTGAAGGGAGGAAGTGTTTTTAAAATCTATATAAGTATTAGCCTTCTGCTGTCCTGAGACGGGATGGCTGGAGACCAGACCGTTTAGCAGAGAGACTGAGGCAATTCCTTATGAACTGATTAAATCACTAAGCCAAAAAGCAACTTAAAATATCACCTGCTTTGGAGCACTCCGATACTTAAATGCCGATCCTTCTATTTTTATTTTTTCTAATAATATATCGACCTCTGATTTTTATATTCAGATTACCTCCAATTCTCAATTTCCCTGTATGAAGAAATCCCAGGGACCGCTCTATTGCTGGGAAGGTGTTTTACACTTCCAAAGGAAGCCAAGGGCCCGGAACACGAAGCACATCGACTCCTGATCAGCCTCTGCGGATCCAGAAAATAATTTTTATTTGAAAGTATCTAAACAGAATGTTCCTTTATTTAAATGAACCGATCCCGAATGCAACAAGGGATTCTAATCTGAAACGGGTTTCTAATTGCTTGAAAGGCAGGCACGTATAAGTAATTTGTTAAACTTATTGGATTGCAATAATCCACTACCAGGTTAGCTAAGAATGGATCTGTCAAGTGAGTTTCTCAGTCTAAGCTCTTTCTTTCAAATCAAGCTGCTATAATAATTAGCAGACAAAGAACCCGAAATATGTAAGCAAATACCTAAAGTTCTGCATAAATAAACATACCAATCAATAGCAAGCTACTCAACACTTGTCTTATTGATGAAGAGACAATCGATTTTGCTGTTCCAACCTGCAATCAGAGATCTGGATTTAATTATTAACACCTTTACCTTCACTGATTTAATAATAAAAATAGAGCTAATAAGTCCTACCCTTCCGCTTCAAGGCAAATGATAGTGATGACATAACTAAAGGCTTCCCAGAAAAAACAAACAACTTTGCTCAAGCAGAATAAACAAGCAAGTAAGAAAAAGAACATACAGCGCTGCCTTTTTTGGGGAATGCGAGAACACACTTTCACATTCTGAAAAGACCAGCCAGATGTATACAGGCATATATGCACACATGTATATGCTCACGTGTATATATATATATAGCTTTAGAGATACAGATAGAGAGGGAAAAGTTCATTACTCAAACAACAACGAGATTTGGATTTGATTAACTCTCATTTGTTTTCTCACAGAGCCACATGAGCGTGTATACTAAGCGCTAATAACAATACCATTATTGCCATTCTGTACCACCATGATTTTCTCCTAGAGATGCACTCGTCGTCAGAAGCGCAGTTCAGAAATGAAAAGGAGATTTACTTATCACTAGCTTGTGTTTTAAAGTAACCTATGATCCATGGTATGATAAATATACAAGTGATTATATGGATGTATGATAATTATATCCCCCCCCGTAGACCATTCTAATAACCGTTCCAGCTTTGTTTCTCTCAGGGTCTAGTGAAAAGTCTGGTCGGAGCTGACATCCCCTCTTGGAGATACACTGGTGTGGGGATGCAAGTGTGTTTGCATGTGCACGGGGGCATAGAAACGGGGGAGGGAAGAAGTGGAGGGGGGCGGGGGGGTTACACACGCAAGTTCTAGTGTAGCAACACCGAGATTCTTGATTCAAAAGAACAGTCTGGTAACCGGTGAATACTACCCAGGTTTAATTCTCAAAAACAGCGAAGCCTTTTCGGACATGCAGTGCGTTACAATGAGGTTTTGCTGATATTTCATAGAATGCAACTTTTACTTTTTTACTTAAAAAAAAATACAAACAAACAAGCAAACAAACAAACAAACAAAAAAACCACCAAAAACCCCTCTGCCTTCTGAGGCTGAGAAAGAAATCCTCCTTTTTACTCCACAGCCAGATTTTTTGGCGGATGCCTGTCTCTTCTTGGAGATTATTAATTTAACAGGCTATCTAATTTTAAATACTTGAGATCAGATTATCATCAGAAACAAGCAGAGGCGAGGTGGCAGGGAGGGATTCGAGTTCTTTTACTTCCACTGAGGAACAGTGGAGGGTGAAGACTCAACTTGGAGGGCCTTTAGATTAACCGGGAGCTCGACGAGCTTCCCTCAGCAGACGAGCCGCTGCAGGCTCCGTTCCTCCGTCACCCTCACGGGGGAACTGCCCTGAGCACCGGCAGGTCCCGCCTCAGGGAAGAGGGAGCGCCCCGAAGGTGAAGGGCTGCATTAACGTATTCCTGCCTCCCTGTAAAAGATGGCCCTGGGAAATCAATTGCGAACAGTTTTGAATTCCCCACCACGGGAAGAAAAAAAAAAAAAAAAAAAAAAAAAAAAAAAAAAGACGAAAGAAAAGAAAAGAAGAAAAAAAAAAAAAATCCCAAAGAGCCCGGGCTTCGTGCCGCCTTTGTAGCTCGAAATTCAGACTCCCTGGTCAGGCGTCTCCGGGCGAGGAGAGCTTTCACCTCTCGGTCTTAGGTTAAGCAGTTCTTTGCAGCTAACTTTACAGGGATGCTTTACTCACCTTAGGGTAGGGTGACAATGGCAAGCTTTTCTCAGACTCCCTGTCGTTTAGTCTTTCCTCTCAAATCACGGATAACCCCAAATACACTTGGAGGACTCCCTAGAGATAATTCTTTGAAACGGACTTTGCAGACAGCCCGCATTAATTTCCTCGAATGAGAATAGCAAATCCGCTCACTTTAAGTCTAATACGCTAGCTTGATACTGTATTCTGTTACATGGTCTTGAGAAGGAAGAAGCGGGGAGGGTAAGGGAGGGGGAAGGGGGAAGTTGCTGGTAGTTGCTTTGGTTATTTGTTTATTTTGGCCGTTTGTTTTATTTCTTTGGTTTTGTTTTTTTCGACTCTTCGCTGATTTATTTTACTCCGCTAGGGTGACAGGTGGGTTTTGCGGTACCCTTCATGGACCCGAGCATCCTGGACCAGCTCGCAAGAAGACGATTTAAATCTAAATGCGTTTCGCTACGGCATTATGTATCCCTTGGTGTCTAGCAAGAATCAAACTTCAGTCAGTAAGGAAAAGGGTGCTTCGCCTTTTCCCTCCGTTCCGCAGGGGAGGGAGGGGGCACGGATTCAAGCCTTCCAGATACAAACGCCTGTCGCCTGCAGATCGCAGTTTTTACCAACAGGCAGGTGAGTGCCGGGAGGTGAAAGAGGCCCCGATCACACAGCGATCATCTAAAAGGCGGCGGGGAGCTGAGCGGCCTTTCCCGCGGAGCCGGGCGGATCAGCTCTCCCGCGGGGCAAGAGCGCCCCCAGCCCGCGGGACGCCACCACCCCTCTCCGTGCCCCGCGGACACGCGTGTCCGGGCATGGCGGATTCTGGCGCCGCTGCCGTTCGCCCGGGTCGTGAGTCCGCCGGGAGTCTGGCAGCGCTGCGGCTCCGCTGCCCCGGGGAGAGGCGAGGACGGCGTCCGTTCTCCTCAAGGCAGGGCCGGCGGGGCTCCACCCGCGCCAGCGGGACTCGCGGGGCATCCCTGGGCAGTTCTGAGCCGGGCAGGCAACAGGCCGGCTCTGCTGTCAGAAGTTAACGCCGACTTGTGCAGTGCGTGTGTGAGTGGAACGCTGCCCCCTGCATTGCTGCCATTTCCTACGGTGTGAAGGCGACAGCCGCTCGGTACCGCTTCCCCCTGCGCTGAGGTGTCTCAGCTCACAGCATAATGGAAAACTTAATTTGCTGTATTTTAAAAAATCATAATTATTTTCCTGAGATCACAAGTGGCAAGTGCAAGGAGGCTAAAGTCATCCACAGGGTGGGACACGAGCCGTTGCTCCTTCCCTAGGCCACACCGGGACAACAAAACAAGAACACGTCAGTCCACAGAGGGCCCTGTCCCCGGGGTCCTGCCCACGCACCCTTACGCCTGCCCTCACCCGCAAGCAAGAGCCAGATGAGCAAATCAGTGATTTAAACTTCCGCCTCTAGCCCGAGGTTTCTCCATATAGCTAGAAAGCAGTCACGGAATTTGAGGAGTGGGAAGACAAAGGGAGTGCCTGGAGCTCTCCAATGAACATGAACATAGCCCGTGATCAGGTCGGCAGTTGTAAGGGCGCGTTTGCTCCGCTGGAGCGCTCAGAACAAAACCCAGTGCAGTTTTATACGTATGTTTTTTTACACTCTCCTTGCTCTCCCGGAAGTTTTTGCTTTTAGTCACTTTTCTGAAAATTTCGGAATATTAGCAATTTTAGACAACTCCTGAAAGCTTTTTTTTTTTTTTAAATTATAGGCTCAGATTTTTAGAAATAATTAGTTACGGAATCCGACTATACTCTCCATCCTGAAATCCTCTTTCATACAAAAGCGATGGACCAAGGAGCAAATTTCATCCCGGAATAAGTGGTGGAGGGGAATTTTTGCCTACCCTCCATAATATTTCTATGTTCAACCGTGAACGGCACGCTCAAAGACCTGTGGGAACCGCGGTTCCTCCTATCCTGATACCAGCGGACACAAATCACGATTCTAGCTACCTGATTGCTGAGTGTAAAAGAGGGGTAAAATCTGCACTCACCCGGTGCCGGCGGAGAACTCCTATTCCCACGTGCCATCGTGCGCCCTTCTTGCTGGTAGAGGCTGTTTCTCCTGGCATCTTAAAAAAAGGCAAACACAATATTGCACCCGTGTGACTTTCTCTGGCTTTAGTGGCAAACAAACAAAAACCAGCACCTTAATAATACAAAATAAAAAATAAAATAAAAAATAAGGAATAAAAACAAGCAAAAAACAACAACAAAAAAGACCACAAACAAAACACACACACACACAAAAAGCAACAAACAAACAAACAAACATAAACATGTAAACCGTGAAAACTATTAAACCGGCGAAGAAACTTCCAACTTACCGACTGAAACGAAAGAGCTGGAGGGGGAGGGGGAAGGCCGGGGGAGGACACTTTGAGAAAGAGACCAAAAAAAAAAAAAAAAAAAAAAAAAAAAAAAGAGAGAGAGAGAGAGTAAAAAAAATATTCCTAACATTAGGCACACGCAGTTTTGGTGTAACTGGTGCTATGAAATTGTGCTTCGCTTGCACGGGCGATCTGCTTATCAGGGGCAAGGGGAAACAGTGCTCTTAGACAGGAGTCTGTCATCTCTATTCATTCGTATCACATGGATCAGCCTGTTGGGAGAAGAACTAGGGAAGGTTTTCTTGAAATGCACCTACCCTGGTGGCGGGGAGGCTTTCTGGGATTGCTGGGCAGGTTTCTTCTGGAGGGTCCCATCTCTCTGGAGTAGCTGCAGTGGAGTTGAGGGCAGGTTCTCCGGTGAGGTAGGAATGTGCAGGAACTCCGCCCTCTGGGCACAGTCACACAAACCCAGCAAAACAGCCACAGCCAGCCCTAAAACCTCTAATGATCTTCACCTTCACCTCTTTCTAACCCAGTTCTCCACCACTTTTTGACCCATTTACCCAGGCACCTTCACCACGGGGCGGGGAGGTAGGGGGTTGGGGGAGGGGGGGGGAGTGTATTCAAAACAAGAACATTTCAGTGCACAAAACTGTCAAGAAGTACTACAAACACTAGTGCATGGATAGACCCCTCTGTAGGGTTGTGCGTGTCTAGATACACATATACTTATTTACAGTCATTCGTGGAATCTGTCGTGCAATACGTATGCACATATACTTTCTTTCTTGGGCGGGTGTGTATTCGAGACTATGCAATTCAGTATATAGCTTTGACTATCTACAGGCAGAGGTGGGTTTTTTTTCCCCTTCCTCGCCCCTTTCTTCCCCACTCTCCATCCCACACTCCCCCACACCCACCCCCTTCCCCCCCCAATCCTAAAAGAAAATAAGAATAATTGAAGAATAAAACAATGAGTCTTGCTCAATGTTCTTTCTTAAGCAAAACCTTGATATGGTTCAGTCAAAACGTAACGAGAGGTCAGTGGGAGTTTTTCTTGAGTGATTAGTGAATACGGGGTGATGGAGACCTCATATTAACGCAAATGGTGAGGGGGTGTGTACCTGAATCATAATTTCTGACATAAATATTAATAATCATAAGAAGAAGTTATAATTAGGTTCTGGTTCAGCTATTTTTTCAAGGATAAGAGGGAAAAAAAAAAAAAGTATCATGCCCCTAACCAGCAGTTTTGTGCCATTTAAAGCTAAATATATTATCGTTCACTTTCTTTTAAACCCTTTTGTAATAATACATTCCACATAGCAAATTTTATTTTACTGAAACAAAAGAAAAATATTTTAAATATGTCAAAAACTGGTTGGCTAAATATCCCATTGTGGTTTCGAGCTAGTTTATTATCCGTCAAACATGTTTACGAAGGCAATCTTAAAACAGTAATTGGAGGTTTCTTGATGAGCAGATTTCTTCTCCTAACATCTACGCGAGCAAAGTTAATCACCTCAAACATCAGCTAGGAAAATAACAATAGCTCCTTAATTCCATAAAGATCACCCGTTCCCCACAAACAGACCAAATTAGGAAATGCTAAAAGAAACGACTCTGAGATACCGCGGTGTTTTAGATATGTGCGTACTTAAACAAAATAAATAAAAATAGGATACCAAAACCCAAAGTAAAATCTTAGCTTGGGGATTTGACACATAAACCACTGCGGAAACAAATACTAGATAACAGAATTATTCTCTAAAAAAAAAAAAAAAAAAAAAAAACAAACAAAAACAAACAAAAAACCCACCACCAACAAACAAACAAAAAACAAAACAACAAAAAATCCACCACCTCACGTTCACTACTGAAGAAACCCATGCAAAGGTTAGCCTAAAAGACATCCTCAGCGAACAAAAGAGTTTCTTTGACTGGAGAGCAGGCTAAGGTAGGGGCATATTTGGGGCCTTGGCTACAATCCATGAAAACTTTAGTGGGGTTTTTTTTATTGTTGTTTTTTGTTGTTTGTTTTTTTTTCTCTCCTTTACAAAGATAGTCTCATGGCTGGTAATATGTGTATGGAAACGTGAATAAATTACCAGTTTAGCCACTCCTTTCCACAGTCTAACGGAGAGAGAGGGAAAAGTCTATGCCACCTGAACTGCTTAGGCAGCACTTTGCTACACTAAACTTAAAGGAGAGCATTTAGAGCGAGTGCTTGCTTAAACGAAGCCTGGAGAGACTTGCATCAGAGTTACCCTTTTCAGGAATTATTATGCATCACGCTTATCTAATTAATGCTTATTAGCCAACCCAAGCCCTGACATGGCGAGACTGTGCTTTTCTCCAACATGACTTGTCTTTTTTCTCCTTTTAATACAGTCAGCGGATTTTTTTACATTGCGAACTAAATAATACTTTAAGTACATGCTCTCGGATTTCCTACAGTATACAACCAATTGCAAGTAGTAAATAATAAATCATTTCCTTTGTCGGCTGCAGCAGATGCCATTATTTTAATTTGTTTAGGCACAAGTATACAGAATGGGGTTTTCAGGCTTCAAGAATTTAAATCACACCCATATAATTTTATTATTTCCAATAGATATGCTGCAAAGGAGTTTTGGGTTTTATTTGTGTGAGATCACTTCTTTCTGTGACAATAGAGTGAAGAATATAGGGAAGGGTAGGTGCTTCCAAGCCGTTGGCATCATCTCTCTCTTCATCCCTAAACAAAGCAACCTTTTTCTCATAGTGATGATTAATTTGAATTGCAGAAGTGTAAGTGAAAGCCAAGAATATCAGAGATTTCTCTCCTTCTCCCCCTCACAATGAAGAGCAGGCTGTCCCATCTCTCATCCATAACCTTTAACTCCTCTCTCTTCCCTGCGGATCTCCTGGTAATATTGCAGATACTACTTATTTTCGGCAGACATACCCTCCCTTCCCTTATTCTTTCAGCGTGACTGTTTGCAAGCGTTCAGATTTGCTATTACGTCTTTATCACCCCCCGGCATTATTTTTCCCCCTCTTTTTCTTCTTTTTTTCTGTCTTTCTAAGATCAGCTCTTTAAAGTATTTGCGATAACATCTCCGAATTAGAGATTATTTTTCATTGGGCCTATTGTGAGCAGCCGGCAGCTTATTGCACTGCTGCAGAGCCCAGTTCAGACTACAGAAACGTAACAAATGAACAACTTGTCCTCTGCGGACTCACCGCGGGATCCAATTAATTCCTAAACCTTTTGCACAAGTTTTCTAATTATTTTCAAGAGTTGCAGCTTTTATAGGCTTCCCTAGACTCATCAAGAAACCAATTCTTTTTAGGATTAAATGCTGCTTAAATTTAGTCGCAGCGTTGCCCCCTTAAAAAACTAATGGAATGATTCTCTGGGCAACAGAGCCCACTTCAGGATGCTTCTGCTGGTTAGTGGGCTTCTGCAAGGCTTGCCATAGTGGAGGGTGAAAAAGATCGCGGTTTCAAAACTTTGAATTTAAGTGCACCCACACAGGTTTGGATATTTCCCCCCCCCCCAAAAAAAAAAAGGTTTAAACATCGGTATGCAAGGCAGGGCGTCACGTGACCCCTCCAGCCCTGTGCTTCCCTTCCATGTTCTGCGACTGCACCTCAGCCCGTCCGGAGGGTGAGGGGGGCAGGGGAGGGAGGCTCTGCCTGAAAAACTGTGGCTACTGGTACAATATTTAAAGCCAAAAAGTGTTTGCAGCATTAAAAGTATATAAATACATACAATATAGATACTTCCGGAACAGTGTTCCTTTAAGATAAAGATTGCGCTTTATACACATACGAATCATTCCTTGTTAAACTCGATCAAATTATTATATGAAAGTCAATATGCATATGGGTGTATACACACACATACACATTCACAGTTAATAGACCTCCAGTTATCATAGACTCGAAATTACTTTTTCAGAATATTATTTGAATGCATTTCAGAGATTTCAAGAACTACACGTACCTATGTAACAGATAAACCGTTTTTTTTTCTCACTGTGTGCATATATACTTCATTTATGTATATAAATGTGTACACAGATATATACGTACACTATTTAAAACATCTTCAGTGTAAAGCAGACGTTTTAGCAAGGCATCCTACCTCCTACTAAAAATATTGTAAGCAGACCTGATAAGAGTTCTGCCCCAAAACTGACATCACAATAGTGGCCATAGTGTTTAACTAAATAGCCTCAGCATTTACATTTGAAAATACTGTTTTTAAAGACAATGTGATCGTGGGGAAGGGAGGAAGAGGGGAAAAGAGCATGTGGAAATGGTGGACTGATGTAATAAGCAGCGCTCTGATCTCCCTTTAACTTTAAAGCCTCTGGCATATTAATTTAAGCTAATAAAAGAGACAAAAAAACTATCAAGTATATATGAATTTAGCCTATTTTTTTATTTCTGTGTGTTCATAGTAAACATTTTTGTAAGTGACAAACACGGGCATATGACCACAGTATCACAATCAAGAAATTTTAAGACGACATTAACAATCACTCAAATTTATGCGGCATTTGCGCAACACAGGTTACATATTTGCAAGGTTTACCTATAAGTACAATAGGTATTAACATTTCACTACATTTAGAAAAAAAATAAAGGTGACCTGTTAGTGACCACATACATCAAAATATACACAACACAAACTGAAGGCAATCATTAATTTTGTCCCCTTCTGATTCATTTGAACGGGCAGTGCTGCAAACTGAAATAATGTTGCTGTTTTTTTAAATTACTTCGTACACTGAGTGCATTTTCTAGAACCCAATCTTTGGTCTAAAAGTAAACAAACAAAAAAAAAAAGCAGTTCAGTAAAGAAAATTATAAAATAATAAATGGCCAAAATATATTTCTTGGGCACCTTTCAGCATTAATCCTGCTTAAATACAAATTACGTTTTAAATTTTTTATAGTTTTCATAAATTTAGTAGCTTTTCTTTTTTTTTTTTTTTTTTTTTTTCTTTCAAGGTCTGCACCCACAGACATATCCATGATAACTTATAATACTGCAAACATGGAGAATCTGGCGGCTTTTAATGATAGACTTATCGTATTTTAATAAAAAATTGCAAAAGCAGTCACTATTTAGATACACATTCTACTATAATTTTGTCTTCCAAACTTCATAGTCTACAATGTAATCTCCCCACATTGCACCTTGCTGACACTCCTCACCTTGGTGGAATAATAAACAACCCTAAAGACTGAACAAACGTACAGAAAATGGGGGACTTAATAAAAAATACCTGGACTTTTTTTGTTTTGCTTTTTTTTTTTTTTCCTTTTAATTATCATTTACAATGCAAATGTGTGTAAAATGTTCACTTACAGTCTGATCCCATGGATGTTAATGTATTAAAGGGTTTGAAGAAGACCCCTGATTTTGATGTGTGAAATAATCAGAAAGTCCTCCGGAAAGTCCCGTTGTAAAACTTGGCAAAGAAGGTCTTAAAGACTCACAGGGGAGAGTGGAGGGCGCCTGTGGCGACGTGGAGGAGGAGGCTGCCCTGGCCGTCATTGAAGTGCTGCTTTGAGAAGTCATTGAAGGGTGAGGAACATGGGGGAAAAAGTAACTCGTCTGTCCTGCTAGGAGGTTTACAGAGCAGGGGTTTAGGGAATAGGTGCCGGAGCAAGGAACTGACAAGCCACACGGCACTGAGGCGGCCAGAGCTGCTGCTGTGAGGTGATGAGTGGCATAAGGTATCTCTCCATTGACTAGTCTATCAACACTTAACCCATTAGACGTGGAAAAGGAGTGGTTGTTTCCCAAGGAGTTTTGAGTCAACACTGAACTGTAGGGCATGGGGTGGCTGGGGTAGGCGGAGGTGGTCCCATTGTAACTCAAAGTGCTGCTGGCCCTGGGGTGGTGCAGGGAGAGGAAGGGGGACATAGGCCAGTACAAGGATCCTGCCCTATCCATGAATGTCAGTCCGGTGGAGGTGAGCCGGGCGCCCCGCTTGAAGGCCAGCTTGGCCCGCGAGGTGGTGGAGCGCCGGCGGAGCTTGCCGGTGGTGCCCCCGATGAAGACGTCGTCGCTGGAAGGGTCCAGCATCCAGTAGTTCCCTTTGCCCGGGTCATCGTAGTGGCGGGGCACCTTGACGAAGCACTTATTGAGGGAGAGGTTGTGGCGGATGGAGTTCTGCCAGCCCTGCTTGTTCTCCCGGTAGTAGGGGAAGTTCTTCATGATGAACTCATAGATGCCGTTGAGCGTGAGGCGCTTCTCGGGGCTCTGCCGGATGGCCATCATGATCAGCGCGTTGTAACTGAACGGCGGCTTCTCGTACTTCCCGTTCTTCTTCTCCCCCTCCTTCCCGCTCTCCCCGTCCTTGGCCCCCTCGGCCGCCCCCTTCTTCTCCTCCGCCACCTTCTCCTTCTCCTCCAGCTCCGCCGTCGCCGCCGCGCCCGCGTCGCCTTTGCCCGCCAGCATGTCCGCTTTGGCCACCTCCAGGGCGCCGGAGGCGGCGGCGGCGGCCGGGGGGGGTGGCAGGAGGAGCTGGCCCTTCTCCTCGTCCTCCTCCTCGGCCGCGGCGGCTCTCTGGGGCTGCTGCTGCGGCGGCGGGTGGTGGTGGTGGTGGTGGTGGTGATGGTGGTGGTGGGGGTGGTGGCTGTTGTGGTGGCTGTGGCTGCTGTGGTTGTTGTCGCTCTGGACGGCTTCGGGCACCAGGCTGTTTATGCTAAAGGAGGATTTCGGCAGCATTTTCACTTCCTTCCTATCTCCCATGTCCAACATCACACACTAGTCTGAGGGGGAAAGTTGCAGCGGCCGAGGGAGAGGCGCGCGGGGCGGCGGCGGAGGCGGCGGCGGCCGAGGCGGAGGCAGCGGCGGCGGTACCACCGGCGGCGGCGGCGGCAGCGCAGTTGGACCGCAGTCTCAAGCGCTGGCAAGTCATGTAGCAAGGACAGGAACCGCCGGGGAGGGAAAAAAAATAATAGTAATAATAATCACCAATCAGAGAAAATCAAACCGAGTCAGAGCGGAGGAAAAAAAAAAAAAAAAAAAAAGGAGAAAAAAAGGGGAAAAAAACCCTCTGAAAACCAAACAAAAAATCAACCAAAAAAAAAACGAAAAAAAAAAAACAACCAAAACACACAAACACATAAAAAAAAAATCTACTTCATGGTGCCTGGTTCCCCCGGCAAGGCAGAGCAGGGGGGGAGGAAGGAGCAGCCGCAGCCGCGGGTCGGCGAGGAGCGAGCGGAGACGGGCTATACAGACCGCCCTGGCCGCAATTAATTTCAGAGCTGCAGACACGCACCCGGGCTGTAAAAAATTTTTTGGTTTAACCTTTCCCACCGGCCGCCCAATCAGGGCCGGCGGCGTGCCGGCGCGTCTGCCCGCCCGGCCGCCAATGGCCGAACTCCGCTCCGCTCCGCCCCTCCCGTGCCCGCCGCCGCTGCCCCGCCCCCCGCCGCCGCGGCTCCCGCGGCGCAGGGATACCGGCGCAGGGGCGCATCACCGCAGCGGCTTGCGCCCCCCCCCGTCCCTCCCCTCCCCTCTCCCCATGTCCCCTCGGTGCCCCCCTCCCCGACCGTCGCTCCGAGCTCAAATCCCCTCACGCCAAACAAATAGCGCCCGTCCCACGGCTGCGGGCCCGGCCGGCTTTCCCACTCCGTAGTTTCTCCCGTGGACTAAAGTTGTCCCGTCCCTCTTTGCCCCCTCCTCTGTCGGCGAAGGAGGCGGGCTGGGAGGCCGGGTGGGTGAGGAGGCCGCGGCGGCGAGGTACTACTTTACGGATCTCGCCGAAGTCACTCGTCGAGTTTATTTTTCTAGGCCCCGGTTTCGGTGATTTCTATTTATTATTTTACCAAGAGCGAGAGGGGAAAAAAAAAAAAATCAACTGGAGGGGACGCAGACGGCGGAGCGGGCTGCCGTCCGCACGGCCGCGGGCGGGACAGAGGCTGCGGCCTGCAGGGGAAGACGGGTCTCCTCCGGCCCGCTCGGTCAGTGTTTGCCACGCTCGGGAATGTGAGTTGGGAAGGCACGGAACCCTGCGAGCCTCTCCTTTTTCCTCTCCGCTCGCTCTCCGTGTCTACGGCGGCCGGGCGCGGCTTTAGGCCAGCGGCCGAACCGGGCTTCGCGCTTCTTCCCGCCGCTCAGCCCCGGCGCTCCCCAACCTCGCGCAGCTCCCGCTCACCCACCGCTTCCGCCGCGCGGTCACTGGAGCAGGTGGAGGGCGCCGGGGTCCTTTTCCGTGTCCTCCTTTGCGCTGCCGGGTGGTTTCAGCCAGCAAGGCGCAGGCCGCGTGTCAGGTGTAAAAAAAATAAATAATACTAAGAACCCATGAAATATATATTGCGACTTCTTGCCGCCCCCTCGGGCCCGCCGTCTCTGGCCACCGGGTTTCGGTTCCGCGGGGTTTAGACCTGGGGGAGGGGAGCAGGCTGGGGGTAGCGGCTGGGGTGCTGCCGGGGCAGAGGAGAGGGTCGGGTACCGCTGCTCTCTGCCTGATGTTCTGTGCGGTGGTGCGGACCCGGGCTTATGGATGAAATCTCCCGGGCCCGTGGAACTGAGTGTTAATCCTGCACAAACACATCGGTTCTTATTGTCATGATGGGGGGGGGACGGGACGGGACCAGAGGTGGGGGAATAAAATCAAACCTGAAAGAAAGCGAAATAAATTGCGCAGCGTTCTTAAGAGGCAGAAGGGGAGATGTATCGGGCAGGGAGCGTGCTGGCCGCATTCGAGCTGAAGCTGTAGGCAAAGGCAACGTATAGCGCCGCGCTGAGCTACCTAAAGTTTACATTTGTGCTGCAGGAAAAAAATGTTCCGTAGAAATCCAACGTGGGGCTCAAGACCAGATAAAACAATTCATCCCGGCAAATTCAGGTTAGAGCTCAATGCAGCAAACGTTGTTGTCTGTAGATGTGCGGTTTATATATGTGTATGTGTGTGAGGGAGGGAGAGCGAGTGTGAGAAAGAGAGTAAATAACGAGAACAATTACAATGCACTGGTAATAAACAATTGCAATTGGCATGAACTCTGTGCATTGGATTAACCTCGAATGACCTTACCACGATTGTATTTATTTATCCAATTTTATAACAGGTTACTACTGGCAAAAGAAAAAAAGAAAAAAAAAGCCAATGATCAACAACTCTTATTTTTAAAATTATAATTATTTTTAGAAATGCGATTTTAAAAAAGTAATTTGTAATTACTTCATTGCTGGACACTGAAGTTCATGTATGAGAATTCTTGAGGAAGAGTGCGATGTGGAGGATATGACTTGACTACCGTAGCAAAGGGTAAGAGGAAAGGTAAGATTCCTGCATATTAATATGATTATGATGATCATTAACTAATATGTGTCATTATGGTGCACTAGGATCCCATTATGGTGGCTGGGCCCAGTGCATTTTCCTACTCGGTCTAGCATGTAATGATTCGGTGTAACCGGATTCTTGAGAAAGGACAGGTTACGTAAACATTTACTGATGTGGAGTAACTATACTATTTGTACTCTGATATGCAGGAAGGAAAGTGTTGATTAACACAGAAGAAAAAAAAAAGCGAAATTAGCTGATTGCATGCTCATAAGTGCAAGCTGTCATTGAACTGCTTTTAAAATAGACACAGCTGGGTGTTTGTGTTGAAAAATTTCTTGTGTTTTTGCTAATACTGAAATAAGCATGATTTTGTATACCAAACATTTTCAGATCATTAAAATTTGTAATCTGTGCTGGTTTTAAACACAAAGAAAAGAAACAGATTCATTTCTCTGTAAAATTTGCTGATATTATATTAACTCAATCAGGTCTGTACAAATGGTGAATTGTGCCTTATCAAATCTCTTTGATCCATTTAATACACAAAGTGCCAAACGTGTGTATTGTTTGTTAACATTGAACGTTTTATTCAAATCCCAGCTCTGCAGCAAACTGGAGGAGTTCTCATTTAATGTAACACTGACATTGCCTGTTTAAATTTTAATTCATTGAGGTGTTTCTTAGGTCAAAGCTGAGTTTACTTTGCGTTGTGATCGGGGATGAAATTGTAGCAGGGAAGAAATAAACGCTTTATCATTTTGCATTTCTGAGCAAAGGGCTAACACCGAAAGAAGCACGTTTTTTAAATGTTTGATGATCTAGATTTAACATGCAGTCATTTGTCATGGGGGCAGAATGAAGTTCTGTGCACAAACTTAGGATTTATATTATTATTTTTTTTTAATGCCGTGGATATACAGTTCTACCAAAAAAGGAAATGTTGCGTCCAGTATGTAGTACATACTTTTCTAAGCCCATGAAGATTAATTCTTTGTTTACGGGACAGAAATGAATATGTAAGAGAAGACACGTCAATTATTATTTCTGCTGGACTTCAACTTTAGAGTCCTTCTATTTATTTTTTTTTCCCCTTCGCAGAAAATTCTTCGTTTATAAAATTGGAGATATTTACTTTGAAAACTCATGAGTCTTGCACTAACGCCAGTTCTTGCCTGAGTTCTGCCCTGGCCGCGACTCCTGGCCACTGCACTGGTAGTCTTGAGAGTGGCAGTGCTGCATAAGGGAAGTTTCTGTGGGGCGTCTGGAGAAGAAGGTTCTGCGTGGAACGGAGGTGCAGGACCCTGACCCCGCACAGCAGGGGTGCGTGTGCAGAGGAGACCCTCGCTCTGCAAAGCGTGGGTGCTCCCTTACCTGCTGTGGGGACCCGCCTGCTGTGGGGACCTGGCACACTGGGCGGCGGAGATGGGCTGAGGGTGCCCAAATCCGGGGTCAGGACGGGGTCACAGCTGACCTGAAATGTCCTGGCTGAAGTGCCATTCAACAACAGTCTTCATGCAGTTCTTGGGCATAGGTCATAGGGGTACTGTTCCAACCACACACTTTTATCCCTTGATTTTGTTTGTGTGTGCGTTGTTTGGGGGTTTTTAATTGTTTTTTTTGTTTTGTTTGGATTTTGTTTTGTTTTGGGTTTTCGGGTTGAATGTTGTGTTTGTTTGCGTGTGATTTTTTTTTTTTTTATTAAGGGCCGAAGGAAAAGCAGACCTGCTCCAGTGTAAGCTCATGAGATGTAGTTTAGCTCTCGCCAGCCCCAAGCTCCAGCTTTCAATCCCCCTTCACACGGGTATAGCGGCTCTCTACTCTCAGGCTCTTTCAAGGGGTTAAGCTGGTAAAATGTACTGACAGCTTAAGAAATGAATGAGAGTTTTTTCAGCCATGAAAAAAGGGTATTTAATAACCACGCTTCGATGGCATCATGCTTCCATGAAACGAGTTGGGACACTTTGCTTTTACTATCATTAATATCACAATCGGTACAGTAAACTCCTGGGTGTACATATATAGAAGTTTATTCCTCTTTTACTCTAAGCTTGTCTTATTTATTCCAGGTTACCTGAGCAATTAAGGTAAGGGCTACTCAGCAGACACTGATACCCTGCTGCTAAGGCATGGCAAGTAGGGACGGAGCAGAGCGCTAACAAAGAGAAAGAGGTAGTCAAACATTTTCGAGAGGGGTGAATGGGACTGAAGGTGGACGGGGGAATGGAAGCAAAGGGAGAGAGGAAGATGTATTCAGTGGTCCACGCTTCTTTCCGCATTTGTAGATTTATGTTAAAGTGTCCATCTGTAGCCAACTTCCAGTTAATCCTCAACAGCTGGTAGCAGTGCTAGCGTTTGGTGGTTAGAAGTTAGTCTATTTAGCATCCTGTATCTTTCTTCCGTGCGTTTTGGTTACAGGTTACACGATTAGGATTGCGAGAACAGTAGTGAACTAAACTTCCCAGTGAGAGGTCTTCACACCAGGGAAGTGTTACTTTGCTGCAGCAGCCCTGCCTCGTCAGTCATTAGGAAGCTGCAGGTTGTCAGAGGCTTCTCTTGTGCGCACACACGCGCAGACACACACACGCACACACACAAAACCACAGCACTAAAACTAAATTAAGAAGCCGATGATTAAGACAAGCGTCTACGAGGCCTGTCATTTCAGCATCCTTCCATCATAACATTGTGGCACCAAGAAATTTGCTTGAAAACCCTGGAAAAAATGTCTATGGGAGAGCCTCGTGTTTGAGATAGCATAAATGTTAACATCAAATATAGACTGGAAAAGTGCCTCGGATGCAAGATAGTATTCCGCAGAGGAAAGGAACACTGCAGAGAGCTTTGGGCTATCCGCGCACTCCCGAAAGTCTGGTAAGTATCTCTCCTTTCTATTGCCGCAGGTACGCAGACACTGGGTGACGAACTGGACCGCGTTTGAAATCCGCAGCTCTGTTCCCTTCGGAGACTTCGGGGAACTCCCCCTAAAGATAGATCTGTAATGAAAAGTCTCTACTGGATGACTAATGGTTATTGGCACTCAGTGCCCCTTTAAGGAGAGAAGCACATATTGTGCCGAAGACCTTGCAAGCACCCTTTTAAATACAAACATTTTTAAGCCCCCCTCCCATGCATCTCCACCCCTGTTGTTTTCGGGCTAGTTGTGTTGTATCTTCTCTCCCCCCTCTCCATTAAGCTCTCTAGTCTTCCCTCCCCCACCCCCATTCAGAACTAATTGCTCAGTTGCTTAATGTTTCAAGAAGAGCTAAATTTCTCCATCCGATGATCTTTTGAGAAGCTGCACTGTACCATAAAGAACAGCCAGGAGGGCACTGTATACCTTTGAGAAGCTTGCACCGCTAGGGATGAAGTAGCGTTGAAACAATGACATTAACCAACTGGGTGCAAAGAGTTTCCCTCCTGTTGAACTTTAGGAAATTTCTTGGACGGGCAGAGTCTGGACAGAGAAAGTGGAAATAGGAAACGACAGCTTTAGGGGCCTGAGAGCTTTGCTGATGTCGTAAGCATTAAGACAAGATAGAATAGTGACAGAAAGAGATCCGAGTAAACATTGGAGTATATATTTCCCACGGCGGCTACGCGGGGTGGAGAGGTCTGAATTAGACAGCCTTTATTAAAAGCTGAAGATTTTATGTATTTATTCCTGTAGCTGCAGAATATCATCCATAGAAAGCCTATCTAGAGAGTGAACACACTAGATTTGGTGTGTTCAGCTGCCACTGCCAGAATTTTTCAGAACAGAATATTTTTACACTCGCTGCCAACTCTAACGTTAAGACGTTCGGGTTTTTTTTAGATCCTAAATGTCACTATTATTTCATATGCCAGCGTACATAACAGAACCGTCACACCTGCTTAGATAATACGTGTCCCTGTGTAACAAAAGATCTCCCTAATTCAGGAATCAGATAGAAAATTAAAATTTTCCCTTAGGAATTATCCACAGAGTTATGCAAACGACGTTAATAAAACGCGGGGGTAAAATAGCCAAGTTTAAATCCTCGTACTGTTCTACCAGTTTAATGGCATAATTTTGTAATTTTCTGTGTTTACTGTTAAAATATTCTTGGCCAAAACTACTTTTGCCGGAGTTGCCAGATTGAATTAAAGAATCGGGAAATAAAACATTGGGAAAGACCTGTTAAAAAAACAAAAACAAAAAACCCCAAACAAATATTGCTTCAAGAGACTTCTATTCTTTGACTCCTTAAAAACTGTTGGTGGAATATTCTCATGGCGTTGTGCTAAAGCTCTTTAGCCTCTTATAAACGTAATTTTTGGCAAATGACACATGTATCTGGTTTTTCGGTTTTTCGGTAACTCGAGAGAAAGATACACCATGTCCCCCCTCCTCCACACACACCCCTCCCCTGGCTTCCCCCCCGCTCCCCCAGCACAGGGACAGATACAGATACAGTCTCTCTCAGGGTGCTGCTTCACCCCGGCGCTCCGCAGAAGGGCGCCGGGCGCGGGGGCGCCAGTGCCTGGGGGTGCTCCGTCCATCCTACCTGACCGCGCCCGCCTCTGCCCGCTCGCCGCCGCTCCGCCCCTCCGCAGCTTCTTGCCGCACCTCCACCTCACCCTTCGGCTTAGCGGAATCTCGGGCTCAGATTGATGAACCACGAATCCAATTTTTAGGGCCTACAAAAGCCAAAATCCTCCCTTACCACCCCTCCCCCCAAGTCCTGACCCCCCCCCCCCTCTCCGCCGCCTCAGGGCCTCCTTGTAACCATAGCAAAATGCCCCGAGTAGCACAAAAGCCACAAACAACTATAAACTCAGCTAGGAGAAGGCGTTTGGCGAGCCTCAGAGCAAAGCCGATTTTAGCTTTCTCTGTGCCCGAGGCTTAGGCGGGAGGAGGAGGTGCCGGAGCGAGGTGCCGGTGCTCGTTCCAGCAGCCGCACCGTAGCGGTGGTACCCGCACTTGGCTGGTGTCGGGATGATGGGCTTGCTCAGGCTCCAAAGAGGATGCCCGGGAAGCAGACCTTTCTCACTCCTTGGTCTCCTCGCAAGAGAAGAGCTCGCAGAAGTTGGGTCGTTATGTAGATTGTTCTGAACACTTTGTGTATCGGGCAGGGTGGTCTCCATGTTTCCTTTCTTTCTGTCTTTCTCTAGCGGATGGAGGGGGGAGTGATGGTAAGGGGCTTTTTGGATTAATATAACCGCTACCACTTATAAATAAGTTTCTTGGGGAAGGGCTGGTATCGTACCCTCGATATCAGTGGGTGTGTTCATGTATTATTTTAATATGATATGTCTTTTATACCGAGCTTGTTTTCCTCCTCCCTCCCTCCCTCCCCAGCCCACTCCCCCCTCCCGCTTTGTTTCTGGAATTTGTTTCGCTTTTAAAGCACCAGCACAAACAAACAAACATACAAAAATGACTGGCAACAAGTTAAATCCCATTTGTGTCCCTCCCACCGAGCACGGACGGTGCCTCGCTAAACCCTGGGGTTTGTAGTTTTGCCTCGACATAATCTGACCAAGAAAGAGAAGCAACTGCAGACAGACTTTCCGTGCACTGACAATGCGGAGGGGAAAGACGTTGAAAGAAACAGTTCCCCCGGGATGCATCTCCTTTGTGTGTTTTCTCTCCATCTTTAAGATGGGGCTCTCTCATAGGCTTGCACAAACATACAAAGAGCTTATGTTTCCTAGGGGGTTTTTAGAAAACAATGTTTATAATAAGCGAGCTATAAACTCCACCTAAATAATGAAATAATATCGTAGCTCCGGAAACGCCAACAAATAAACAATTTACATTTGCCTACTAGTAGCATACTAGCAAAGGAGGGAATTACATTTTATTTTCATATTAATTTCAAAACATCAATAAAAGAGGTAAAGAAAAGGCTCACAGGTGCTTCTATACGTAGGGATTAATAAACGATATCAGTTTTGAAACAGGGGGTTGTTTTGATTTGTTTTTCCTCCTTCCAAGGTGACTACTAGCTGTATTAAATAGTGAATCCACAAAAGCAAGAAGCTTTGTCACTTGAGGGTCGAGATCGTGTCCCGCTAAAGCCTCGCTAAAGGACTCACAGTGACCCGCCAGAATGCCGGTGCCTTCCCGTATTTTTCCTGACAGTATGAAGAATACCGTTAAAAATATTCGTATTTAACTGTGCTAAATGTACCTAAGAGATACCTTTTCATGCAATCGCACGGTTTGCAAATGATAGTTTAACTTTATCTGTTGTGGTGGGCACGTGTTTTGTCATATGGAATTAACTTGTGAAAGACTTTGTATAATTTTTTTGATTTGTGTTTGGCGACAACACAGATCATATCTCATCGTGTTGATAGTTGATACAATTGCTAAATTAAAGGCATGTTTTCGGCTTTGAAAAACAACAACAAAAAACCCAACCCTTTGAGAGCTCATCCTCAGCGAAACAATCTGAGGAGCAGTATAATAACGCAGTGCAATATTTTCCATGCGTGCGCGATATCTCCATATACTTCTGTATCATTCTCCGTCTCTATTGTCTGTGCTTAAAGACAGCCGAGTCACTCCCGGGCTTGCCATAATCGCCACCTAAAAGAACACACGGACAATATACGGATAATCGCTCTAATTGCTTGGAGGAATGTAATTGGCGTTATATTTTTTCCGTGTCTTTACCTATTCTCTTGTGGCAAATAATAGCAACCGAACTGCTTGTCTTGACCTCTTTCTATGTTTGAGCCTCAAGAAGCGCACCACATCATTACAACAAAATGATCAGACCTTCCTGTGCACAGAACAGATTTGTTTTCTCTGCTTATGCTCTGCTTCTCATCTTATAGGAGGACACAGAGATGAGGCAAGTGTTCTGGTTTAGGCGCTCCTCCGGACTTTCGGATTTTAATCCCAAATCTTTCAATATGTTGGGTCTGAAATTATGATTTTCCACATTTCAAAAAGGACGAGACTCTATTTATAAATGTTACAGAAGGTTTCGTTACTTCAGGAACAACAAAACAGGAATAGAACTGCAATTTTCCAGAAAATAGGATTTCAAAATATAGAAATAAAAAAACTAGAGGAGACGGTGTGTAATTCAATCAAATTACAGAAAATTGCTTTAAAATTCAGAACAGTAGCGATCCATTATATCTCTGTTTTATTGGTGACAAGTACAATTACTCTAAAATAAAGAACACTGGTGAATATATAATTGGCTGTAATCATGTTAGTGTTTGAATAAAAATGACGGGGACATTTAACACTTTGACAACAAAATGTTCAGAAACAACTTATTTATTCAAACAGTTTTTATTTGCATTCACGTGAAGAAGAAACACACTTTTGCTTACGACAAATATTTTTTTTACTTTCAATAAACATATATAAGAAATTAATTATTTTATTATCCAAGGCTTAATAAAGTCTCCTGAGTATGAATGTATTATTATTGATTACTTAGTACCCTAAGGACGCCATCTACAGGAAAAGGTCTTGAGGCTTAACACAAATCTAATCACTGTTGATTTAAAAAAAAAAAAAAAAAAAAAAAAAAAAAAAATCAGAGTTAATATTCCTCCATAAACCGGGCTCCGATTTTACCCACAACACCGATCACAATATTTGCTTCGTAATTTCTTCTTGCGATTCAGTTTGTTATAATTTGACATGATCTAGGAATCTGTTACAAGAGGCCTTTTCTGTGAGAAACGGCGTTTGTATAATAATTTGAACTCCGCGAAGAAACACTTTTTCTCCTTCTAAAGTGACTCTTTTCTCTCAGGATTGACTTGATCGTCCCTGAAAATACAGAACAGCCCCTGAGATCTCTCCCTTCAAACCAAGATGCTTGTCAGAGAGCCATGAAATCAAAACAACTTGATTGAAGGCCGTTTGTGCAACAATTGTGTCATGGAAAAACTAACATTTCTATAACTTATTCCCTTTGGGTAATGTCAATAAATATCAACTATCCCAAGCATACTCCAATCCCTTCTTACAGTGCATCCGTTGCCCCATAGCTTGGTATTTAAAGGTGCCGTCTAGCCTGGTTGCTCCTTTCTGAGCCCTTGCTGGGAAACACATCGAAGTAGAAAGACTGCCCCTTAATAGTTTGATCGGACAAATGCAGACACATGGGGATGGCAAATGCCCTTCGTGAAGCGATTCCAACATCCCAGTTCAAACTGTAGAAAATACGAGAAGAGCTAGAGGAAAGTTTCAGTCAGGACTCTTCTTTCTGTGGCGTTCTTTTTCATTCTTTCTCTCTCTCTTTCTTTTTTTTTTTTTTTTTTTTTTTTTTCTTTTTTCTTTTTCCCCCTTCCTTTTCCTTTTCCTTTTTCTCTTCTTTTTTTTTTTTCCCCTCTTCTTTTTTTCCTTTCAATACCGAACGAATTTTTCTATTTTTATTTCTTGCTTATCTTCTCCTCTCGACAAGTCTCCTAATTTCTACCCCTGTTGTGTGTGCGCTCTCACAAGGGAGTGGGACCTATACTGACCTGTGTGGATGCCGACTCGGGTGCAGGGGGAGCATAGTGCGACCCGACTGCGCCTTCAGAGCCGGCTCCCAACCCCTCCCTTGCCCAGGCGGGCTTCGCCAACTCTTGTGGCTTCCTATAAATAAAATAATTCTGGCTTCTTTATAACTCAGGCCAGAGATCAGGACGGCCTTGGAAATACTTAGGGGTGGATGACAATATGAAGTGAGAAGTCGAAAGCAGAACTGCGTTGAGAAAAAAATAACCGAGGCTGCAAGCTCGAATTTGTGTCTTATTTTGAAAATGGGGGACTAAACTATGGAAAATATTGTTCTTTGTGCTCCCACTGGAATTAGGCTCAAAGTTTATACACAAGGTCTCCCTCTCTCCTCTCTCTTCTGAGTACCGGCAGTGAACATCCCAAACCCAGAGACTGTGCCGTAACCCTGCTTTTAAACTTGAGGAAATCTCAGGGAGAGGAGGTTTCCTTCCCTGGGGCCAGCCGCTCCCGCAGGCGCAGCCGGGGACCGAGAGGTTACTCTCCTCCGGGAGCATCGGAGGGGGTACCCCTCTGAACCAGGAGGTCTGTCATTTCTCGGGTGCCTCGTACCCAGCCGCAGATGTCAGCCTTTTCCTACGTGTTCGGGCTACTAATGCGTACCCTTGACACAACAGAAATGCTTATCTCTGGAGCCTTTCTCAGGGCCGGCCGCCGACTTCGTGCGGCCCCTCTGTCGCAGGCGCAGCCGAGGACGCAGGCGGGGGAGCCCAGCGGTGCCCAGCAGACACGGCCGGTGGGGTCCTGATCCCCTCGGAGCCGAACACCCTGCGGAGCCCGCAGAGTCCCCAGGCGCCCTGCAGGCCGGCACCCTCGCGGGAACACGCTGCCGAGATTTCCAGCTCGACACCTCCCGTGTGTCTTCCCCCAGAGAGCACTTTTTAAAATATGTAATTCACACACCCAAAAAACCCCTCACCTCGCAGCCTCCCTCCCTGCTGTCGCCAACCTAGGGAGCCCCTGCGGGGGCTACAGAGAGCCTTGCCTACGACCCCCGAGGCTCCCCCTTGAGACGCAGTGCCCAGTGGACGGGCGATGCGCCCCACGGCAGGGCCGGGCCGGGCCGGGCCAAGCCGAGCCGAGCCTAGAGATGCCGAGAGATGCGGAGCTGCCGAGCGGCCGTGGCCCGGCCGGGTGCAGGGGGCAGCGGCAGCGGCGGCGCCTTCCCGGCGCGAGGGCGCCCGATGCGAACGGCGCTGGCGACATCTAGCGGCCGGGAGCCGGCAGCGCCGGTGCCGCGCGGTGCGGAGGGACGCGCGGCCCGGGGAGGGACAGGCGCTACCTGGGCTTCCCGGGTGCGGGAAGCACATCTTGTATCTCATGCTCTTCCGCATGAGGTTTCCCCTTGATTTTCTAAGGATCAGGCACTGCTGCATCCCTCCCCTCTTCCACTCTTCGCCCCCAAACGCCCCAAAGTTTTCTGCGCAGTGGTTTGCGTCATAAAAGAAACGTGCGCTCTCTCTTCGAGGTGGTGCTTTTCCGTGTTTAAGATCACGGAACACTGAAAGAAGGAAAAAAAAAACCCTAAACACTTTCTTGCACCCTCCTCACCGCCAAGATCTCAATGAAAACAGTGGCGATCTCTTACATCTTCCCCCTTTGAGGTGTCCCCGTGGGCCGGCATGCTCCCTGAGCGCTGCCCGAGACTGGCGTGGGCATCTCCTGCAGCTGTGAAGAAGAGGGCAAAAAGAAAAGCAATATTGTTGGGACACCTCTGGAGAAGGGGGGCCCTTGCTATTTAACTTTTACTGTCAGCTCTCGATGTAGCTCAAGTCATCTTTTCCTCCGGGCAGACCTTGTCTGGTATATCGACTTAATGGAAATCAAAACACATGTTTGTGATTGTATTATTACAATCTAGTTCTTTGCGTTGTGGAGAGCAGGAACGTGCTTCGCCTTTATCGTGAGGGCCTTCCCGAAGCGACAACGTTTTCCCTTCGTTCCTTCTTCCTGCCCTCCCAGGAAAAGTTAAGGATTCCGGCGTCCGTCTCCTTCCTCTCTCATGAATAGGGGCTGCAATGGCAGCCACAAGAAAAGGCTTTCACTGAAGCTGCGGAGGCTAAAAAGAGTTCAAGGAAAATAGTTACTGGTATGTTCAGCCAAACTTAGCAAAGCACAATGGTCGCTGCGGGAAACTTTGAGGGTTATTTGTGCATCAGGTGAAGTGTTCAGCGGCTTGGATCCAGCTGCCAGGACCACAGCATCGCCTAGGGAAGTCGGCCGTGAGGAGCCGAGCACGCTAGGCAATAAACCAGCGACAGACTGAGAGTTTCCAGCCAACCCAAAACAAACAAACAAGCTCCCTCGACTCTCCCACCGGGAAGGTGGCTTTGATAAGAAAGCAGGGAAAGTTTTGAGGAGCTGCAGACGCTTTTGCAAATGCATTTTAACTCATCTGTGCAGAACAAGCTCCTTTCTTTCTTTTCATTCTTTCTTTCTTTTTCTTTTCATTCTTTCTGAGACAATAGAAGGGGGAGTGTGAGAGTAAGAGCCGATAAAAGAAAAGGAAGAAATAGATTTCTCACCAGCAAAACCAGGACAGGTCGGTAGGAGTGGCGACCTGACCTGAATAAGGGAGAGGACTCTGGCGCACGAAAAAAACAGGGTTCATTTCTCTCCATCCGCAGTTCCTTTGCTTGGGCACGGGTCTATGTGCAGTTCCAAGCACAGGACACTTGAACCTGACAGGAATAATCGATCGAAACTAGCTGCTTTATTGTTTACCTCTTTGTTCTACCCTTGCTTACTAATACCTTTCCAAATCTTCTCCAGCTGACCACCCAGCCCCAAACCCTCTTCACTTCAGGACGCGCAGATCTCAATAGGGAAGGTGCGAAATTGCCCAGAGGCAGCACCGCTCCCGGGGCGCTGCCTGTTCTGCTGCGGAGCCGGGCTGCTTAGTCCCTGCGAAGGCAGCAGGGATCAGCTCCTGGGTGTCTCTCCCACCAGGGATCCCTCTCCTGAAAGGGGGAAGCTGGGTCCTAGGCCATAGAGAGTTGGGCCCACAACTTTTCTTGAAGCGGCGTGTGCTCTCAAGTGCTTGGCTGTAAATAAACGCTATGGCAGCAACAACACAGCCGTCCTGCAGTCAGAGCGGAGGCTGCCTCTGCACCTTTCCTTTGCAACGCACGCAGTCAGCGTTTTAATTCCAGCTCCAAAGGGAACCTGTAATTATGAGCTCCCCTCGTCCCCTCCCGCTCACATTCTGTTGTTTGAAACATTCACTGAGGAAGGTTATTTGGATTGCGAGTAAAATCAAACAGGGAGGGGAAGAAGAAGAAGAAAAAAGCCCACAAATACAGCAACCCAGCAAACCCTTCCATTTGCTATTTACAAAACTCATTGTCATGCTTCACTCAGGCTGTCTGCCTAGATTGGGGAAATAAATGTGACTGAAACAGAGACAAAGCCGATGCAGCTGTTACTTGAATTTCTCAAACAGTGTCAAACGTGCTCCTGTCTCATAATTCTCAGGGTTGCTGTTACTATTATGTTCATCATACCTAATGTGAACATACTTGAAAGAGAGAGGTGCTTGGTGACATAAAGACTTTGTTCCTGTCGGGAATGCATAGAGATTTCTTTAGCAAAAAGTCAAAGGATCCTTCTCCCTTCTGCTTGGAAACCTTGGCAGACAAACTAATGAAAACTTCAGACCTGTAATTAAAAAAAAAAAAAAAGAATATTTATTTATGTATTTATTTTTTTTCCCGCTCCTCGTGTTTTCCCCCTTCCCATAGTAGTGGATAAGCTTGCCTGCCTAATTCCCCAGATAATAACCTTCTCTTCGGCCATCTAGCGCTGTAGCCGCGGTGGGAATGCAAGTCCCTTGCAAGGGGAAAGGTGCCCGCTGGACGTCACAGTTAAGCCGTCACGTCAGCTTTACTCTCTGGAGGGTTGTTAGGAACCTGCCAGTAGTATGTTTGACTTTACCAGGGCTATTACGAAGCAGATCCTTGCCCTCGACTCCTTTGGAGTTGAAGAGGCTAAAACACAGTGAGGGCCACCGCAGGTGTCCCCAAGGCAAGACGTTGGCGCGTTCCCATGGATCTCCCTTAGCTGCCCAGATTCTGGCGAGGACGGACACGCCTTGCTGGCCCTGTCCGGAGGCCCCGCAGCCCTGGCAGGCCGACCCGAGCTCTACCCCCGCGGGGGGAACCTCCTGCCCGAGAAGCGGCCCCGTGGCCTCGGAGAGCCTCCCCCGCCCAGCCCGGCTCCGCAGATGCGGGAGCGTCCCGCCACGTGGCAGTAATGTCAGGGACCGGCCGGCCCAGACCCAGCGCTTCGGCTGCCACCCAAAGTCAGTCCTCGGGTCCCCACTTTCACCGCCTCCCCGCGCTCTACCTTGCCAAGTAACGCCCCAGCCCTGGATTTTGAGGAAAAAATGGGGTCCTGGAAGCCAGGAGAACCGCCCCGGTGCCCCTAGGCTTGAAGGCTCAAACCTCGCTGGCAGCCTGTGGAGCGTCTCCCCAGCCATCCTTTATTTATTTGTTTAATTATTTATATATAAAACCAAACCAAAGCAGAAAAAAAAAAGTGCTTCTGCGTTAACACATTTCTCAGCAGTGCTGAGCTTTTCCTTGGGGAAGAGGTCTCGCATCACCTCTCTCCAGCAGGACCATCGCCTGGGAGCAGGACCATCGCCTGGGAGCAGGGCCACCCTCGCTTCCAAAGAGAGCTTCGATTCTTTCCCGCTGTTGGCGGTTTTCGTTGCACGGTGTCCTTCGGTAAGTGGAAGCAGGGAAATGAAAAGTACCGTGATCAATTATTATTTTTATACCATATTTATGGACTGGTAGAAGTAATAATAGTCATTTGCTTTGTCGAAGCGTTTATTTCACACTTGGTGTATTTCCTTATAATCGGAGGACCGACGTGGGAAATATAAGCACAAATAAATTAAAGTAACGAAAGTAGGCTTTTAGCAAAAGGCTATCCCTCTCCTGTCTAATTTTCCCGGGTGCGTTTCTTCCTCCTGACATTAATTCAAACCAACGAAAGGGCTAAATAGATTAGTATCTAGACCTCAAGTCAAGCAAAAAGCAAAATAATCATTTACTTGTCTGCCCCCTTTATAAAAAAAATAATTCGCCCCCCTCTCCCGCCCTTCAAATAAAGGGATAAAAGACAATCAAAAAGCCAAGCAGCCACGAGGGCGGGAATCCGGGCGGATCTGTCGAGGGTCCGGCCTCGGTATCCCTGTTCTCCTCCGGTTCTGCGGGCTTCCCGTGCCTCCCTCCCTGCCTGGATTGCTGGGTATCACCTCCCCTGCTCAGCGCAGGGCTCTGGGCTGTTTTAACCCCTCCTGTACCGTCTTTTTCCCTTTTGAGTATTGTTAACTTTTTTAATTTGTTAGCAGCACTTCGGCTGCCTCCTGTCCAGCCCCCAGTACCAGGTGGGACGGGTGGTGAGGGGGTGCGGGGGGCGGCATGCTTCCAGGGCCAGGGATATACACCCTGCTCCGGGATTTCACAGTAGTGGTAATATAGCCCGTTCACATGCACGTATTGCATACACTGTATACATCCCTTACATCTGGGTCACCTCAGCGAGGGGGACAGGGAAAGGCAGGGGAGAGGAGAATTTAAAGAAAGATGCAATTCTTCCGTGTGTGTCAAGGATTTCAAACAGAATACTGCTTGATACCAAGGTAACACTTCCCTATTGCCGGCTCTTGGTCTTACTTGAATTGCCTCATTTCCCACATTCCATCTATGTATTTTATTGTCAGAGAGACTGTGTGCAACAGGGTGACCCGTGCTAGCAACGGGCAAGAAAATAAATGACTCCTGGCACAGCCAAGGTGGCCAGCAAAGGCTCTGAAGCGAGCTGCGTGTCGGCTCTGTTTGTCCCGCCCGGATGGAGCGCCGGCTGCCATGGTGCCGCCGGACCGGAGCTGCTCCAGGCAGTGGGGCCCTGCGCCCGGCTGAGAGCAACGCTGGCATCCCCCACCAGGAACCCGCGCTTCTACAACCATCCCTTTCCTCGTTTCCACCTCTCTAGCTGCTCCAACTTCTTACTAACCGAGGCACCTCACTGCTGCGTCTGCCAGGGCAAGAGTGAAAAAATCCTGGAGCTGACGGGGCGGTTCATCAATCCTTGCTCTTTTTGGAAACGCAAGTTTTGTAACAGCCTATAAATCCTCTGCAAAATGTGCAGTCTTCGGTCTTTTTCCTCTTTTGGGGTAAGCAAATTTTCCCTAGCTACCCAATATTTGTTCAGTGCCCATAAACAATAAATCAGAGAGTATTAGCTGGCCTTTAATTTCTTCCTCCCTGCTCTGTGGTTGGGGCTGCCCTCCAGATAAGGTCCCACCGGCACCAAGAGCGCCTGCTGTCACTGTGCTTTGGGCTCCTGGACTTGTTTGCTGGCTCTGAAGGTCAGGGAAAAGGACCAAAGATGAAACTCGGTGCTCAGGTGCAACAGCATCCCAGCCCTGCAGATTCCAATGCAGCCTGTTCAGGGCTGAAGCATCAGGCACCCCCTGGTCCCCCCACAGAGCTTATGCTGCACAAGGTGCTGGCTCTGCCTCTTTCTGCCTCTTCAGTCCACCTTCCCAAAGCCCAGCGAAGGGTCCTCTGTTCTCTGAGGAAAGACAGTCCATAAGAGAAACATAGTAGCTGGAGACATCTTTACCCTTGTCTTCCTGAAAGAAGGGACAGATTTAGGGAGGGAAGATACTTTTCTTGAGATCCACAGTTCTAGGGCTTGTTTGGCACCGGGATATTGCTAGAGGTGCTCCACCTCTGGCAATAGTAAACTTGGCACTTAGATAAAGCAGTTCCAATCTGTGAGGCAGTTAATTCTCCTGGTAGGTAGCTGTCTGAGATCATACCCCTATCTTCCAGATAAGATAAGGCAGACAAGTGAAACCTCTATAAAGTTTATAACCGCAAAAAAATTTTTTTCCTTTTTTTCTCAAGTGAACTATTTTAGTTGAGTTAGATTACTTTGTGTAATAATAAAATATCTGAAAGCTACTGGGAAGTTTTCAACATATAAAACCAGGCAATCTTATTTAAACTCTGGAAAAGATAATTGTTTGCCCTTGCTGTATATTTTGCATTCCTGAAGTATATCTTTTAAAGCATAATATACATTTTGAGATCCCATATATGCATCTTTACAATAGTAATGGCTTTCCACAAGCTCTGTGGGAGGTGACATTTCAGCAAGATACTTCCCCTTGACTTTGTTTATTTCAGCAGTTTAAATTCTACCTCTGGTGATAGCTGTTAACTTGGCAATGCGAAAAGTGCTACATGATGTGTACTGTGCTCAGTCAGCTCATCAGAAGCTCACCAATTACCACTGTGGAGCCCATTCTTCCTGCCACAGCATGCCACCCACCATGCAAGCCTGGGACAGCTATCTTCACATGTGCATAAAATCTGAAAGTATGCACACATTTACACAGAGCCTGTACAAAGCAGGCAGAGTAAGTCTGGTGCTTCTTAAAAGCCTTTTTTGATACCTGCAGTAGCTTATATACAAGCAGTTGTAGATCATTTCTCTCTCCCTGCTTGCCTTGAAAATGTTAAAAAGGAGAGCTTTTGAACCTCGCCCTCCAAGACGACGGGCTTTGTACCTGGCAGGCAATCAGGATGCTCATGTTTTGAGCGAAGGACCAAATTGGGAGGATGGCTGTGAAACAGGAGGTTGCTTCTCTCAGAATTATCCATCTCCCCTCTGGTTTGGTTTCTATCCACATCTTTTAGGTGCTTGGGAAAGGGGGTAGCTGACAGTAGATTTGGACTCAAATAATTGAAATATGTTAGAATGGCCCATGAGCTGGGCACCTCTGCATTATGAAATAAAGAACTTTACTAACAAAAGCCTTTGTAAGCCTGGTTCCCAAGAATGAAATCTGATCTCTGTTTAAGGTCTCCTAATGACATCAGTGAGGCAAGATTTAACTCTAGACAAATGCTATTTGTCAAGCATGTAGTGAAAGTTCTAGCTTAAAAAAATAACGCTACCTTTGAGCATTAATTTGTGTTTGGAATATCCCACTGAACATGCAAAATCCAGATTGGGCTTTTTGTTAAACTATGATTTGCACTTATCTAAAGATATTATTTGTCTTTATTTTAAAGAAACTATTTACAAAGTGATTTGCTGCCAGACTCTGTCACCTTTGACTGTAGTCTTTTGCATCAGTTAAAATATATGTAACCCAGTCCTAGCAAGAAGAGTAACACTAGTGAAAACCCAGAATAAATAATCAGAGAATCAAGGCCTTTGAATAGCAAATGACTCCATAAATAGTTCCATTGATTTCAGTGGTATTTCATGGCATAAGTAGCTACATTAATGGAAACAGCACACAAGACCCGTAATGCTTGGACAGAGAAAAAAATAATATTCAATTATTAAAAAAAAAATTCCGAAGTATATTAGTCAGTTGATGTGTTACTAGCTTATTGTATGACTTACCAAAGAGAATGAAGTGAGCTGATGACACATATGACATCTCTGTTAGCTGCTTTGAGAACTCAACACACCTGTGGCACAAAGGCTTTGTCCCTTATTTAAAAAAACAGAAAGCAAATAAAGCCCTGCCAGTGAAACACTTTCCATTACCCTAAAAAAAAAGGAAGAAAGAAAAAGGAAGAAAGAAAAATATTTTAGTGAATGGAGTTGCCCCTTTTTTTGAGATTTATGGGCAGTATCAAAAATATAGGAATGTCAATATGTGATCTCCCTTGGCTCTATTGATCTGAATGACTTGGAAAAATTCTTTTGCTTGCTTTTCCTTGAAAACTAAGTAAAGTCCAAACATGCTTTCTTAATTATGTTTCTTTGGCTAAACACATTTTTAAAATATAGAGAAGTGTTCCGTGGAAAAGTTTTGTGCTACCTTTAAAACTGAATATGAGAACTGGGTCTATATTCAGAGAGAAGTAAAACACCAACCCGGCTTTCAGTCCTCTGGAGCCAACACAACTGTTTCTGGGATCCAATTGACTTGCTGTGGACTCATTTCTGCAAGTGACTCTGGGTAGTTTGACTCCACTTAGGGAGCTGGAATACAAAGCACAAGAGCAGAAGAGTGAACAGTGACAATCGCAGAGCATCACAACCTGACTAGCAATGGCATCAGGTCCCCACACCTTCCTGCCAGCTCTGAATTTGCTGTCAGCCCTTTCAGGGCTGCAGGCAATATATTTCAAGTATTCAATAAAGAACCGTGCACCCACGTACATGGTGCTGCTGAAAACTTTTGTAATTACAGTAATTTTGATGAAACCACATCAGCTCTACCCTTGTCTTTCTCTCATTGCTTTTTTTTTTTTTTTTTTTTTTTTTTTTTTTTTGTGTTCTCTTCTTGTCATATCATTTAGTAACTGTAAAAAAATTCTTTGTCCAAAACACAAACTCCCAGTTCCAAATGCTGCTCTGCTATCAGCAGGAACAGTATTTCAAATAAGCTGCTGGGCATTTGCCTCTATGAATAGCTTCTTCTTTGCTCATGCTAGACTCTAAAAAGCTCACATGTATCCTTTGAGTGCACATTTTTCATTAAGAACCTCCAGAGCACAAAAGGAAGGAGTCACAAAAGGCGAAAAAAAAAAAAGATTTTTTGCTTTATCGCAAAGAATTCTCTGCTGCGTTTCCTCAGTCATGACCAAGCTGTAGCTATTTTCTATTGAGTGTGGATCATTCTTATTCCCAGGAAGTTTTTAAGGAAAGTACTTTGAATAAGGTTGTACTGTGCTGGTTTTTCAATACTATCTGAAACTAGTCTGCCATTTCTTCCCTTTTCTTTGTAACAGGGAAGTGACACAAAATGGATAAAATGTTTCCTCTCTCTCAGGTAAGGACAAGGCTGTACCGATGCCACCCATCCTGTTACCCCATGGCTGGAGTGGAAGCAGGGTCTGCTGGTTCTGGGGGAAAGGCACCATTTAGTACTCACCTGGTACATCCCAGCAGCAGCTGGAGGAGGTTAGGGGGAGGCTGGTTCCTTGCAGTTGGCTTTCGTTACTTTTTGGGTTAGGAATTACATCTTGCTGTAATAGGCTCCTGCTGAATTATTGATAGTCTCAAAGCAGAGAGGACAAAGGGAAGCTGCTGAGATATTTGAAAACTAAAACATCAGTGTAAGATTCCCAAGAATGGGTTTCTCACAATCTTACCACTAGCCTGAGGGACACTTGGTGCTGTCTGCAGTTCTGGTCCCTGGTCTCATGAAGGCCATCTCCTGGCTTTTTACAGAGTGGGACTCTAATATCAAAAAATAAGGAACTTTCTAGTTTACTATTAAAAAAGTTTTCTGAACCATAACATATATATGAAGATTCACATTATGCTGTTTTCTGAAAATAACTTGTTTCTAAGCAGTCTTGTGACATTTAGGGGGGAGAGGAATGATGCTTGATATATTTTTTTTTTGTTAGCTGAATAAAATTTTCCATACTTACTCAAAATAAAAAAAAAAAGAAGTTTTGAAAGGGTATCTCAAAATATTTTATTGACTGATTTTATTATGTATAGTATGAACTCTTGAGTTTTTTTAAGCAGTCTTATTAAAAATCTTAAAAGTTTTCTTCTTTTATTTTCTGGACTAAACCAAACTTCTTTCCCTCTCCGTCAACACTTCCCTGCATTTCCTTTCCTTTCCTTTCCTTTCCTTTCCTTTCCTTTCCTTTCCTTTCCTTTCCTTTCCTTTCCTTTCCTTTCCTTTCCTTTCCTTTCCTTTCCTTTCCTTTCCTTTCCTTTCCTTTCCTTTCCTTTCCTTTCCTTTCCTTTCCTTTCCTTTCCTTTCCTTTCCTTTCCTTTCCTTTCCTTTCCTTTCCTTTCCTTTCCTTTCCTTCTCTCTTTCTTATTATATTTCTTTCTCTCTTTCTTTCTCTCCTTCTCTTTCTTCCTCTCTTTCTCTCTCTCTCTATTTATTTATTTATTTATTTTTAGTTCTGCTCTGTGAGACATTCACTGCCCAAGACAGTACCAGTGACAAGTCCAGCAGTCCAAAGCCCACAAACCTACCTCTGCAATACCAATGCAATTTGACCTTACTGCATCAGTAACACAGCATCCGGAGGTACAAGCCTGACAGTGGTGGCATGAGAAGGAGTGAAAATTGACAGCAAGTTGACAGTATACTACTGGGACTGCTCTGGGGTCCATCAGACACCGTCATCTTATCTCTGTGCCACTAAAAAAAATAAAAAAAATTGTCACCAGAATAGTTGTTGCAGGGAAGTGACTTAGCAGTAGAGGTTTTTTTAGGTGTTTGCTGTGAATTAAGTTTCCAGTCTCTGGAATTGTCCTGATGTATAGAGGGAGGACACATAAAAGAAGATGAGTGAAAAAAATACCATATGGGAAGTGGGAAATATTTGATTTCTCCACGTGCATGCATTGTGCTGAGTGCAGCAGGGTGCTGAGATGGACTCCTCAGATGCTATCACACTAACTGTGATATCAAGTGGCTGTGTATCTCCTTTAAGCTCCTCTGCAAAATTTTGCAGTATGATCACTTAGCTGGCTGTGTTCAAGCTATACACTCTAAAAGGAGGATGCATTTTATTTTAGATACTGAGCTTATTTTCTGTTCCTATTGGTGTTCAGAATTCATTGTTAGAAGCAGACATTTTGTGGTTATGCTTCCTTGGTTGTGTTATGGTTTCTGTTGTGTTAATAGAAAGAGTAAAATAAATAGCTCAGAGAACAGCAGAACTAATGAAATGATCTGTATCTGATGGTTTGCAAATGATTTGTATTTGATATTCTACCTCCCTTCCTTTGCCCTGGTGAAGCAGCTTTGACCAGTTATGCTGAGCTTTATGCCCAGCTCCAATAGACTTTGCTTTCCATTCCCCTCAGCTGTCTTTCGTGTCTGCAGACATCAGCTGTAGAGAAGCCATTACACCCTCTCAGATAGTTCAGAGCTACTTTTGCACTGACATGCTGGCAGAATACCTAATGACTGGATAGCAAGCGGTCTTTCAAAAAATATAACTAGTGAGCTGCTACTGATGCCTTATTCCTAGTGGGCATCAGTCTGACTCCATGTCCTCTATCCAGCCACCCAGTTCAATGAAATTTTGAGTTTCAATGAGATTAAGATTTCTCTCTAAGGTTTTGACCTCATTCTTTGGCTGAATCTGGTCAACAGTTTCAAAAGTTATAAGGAACAGGGGGGCCTGTCAGACAATGACACAAATTGATCACTAATGCAACCTATATAAGGCCTAATTTTAAAAAATAGATGTAAATGTATATATGTAGTGAAATGAGGCAACCAGGTGCCACTAATTGCCAGGTAGTGGGCATGAGCTTGTGTTAAGCCCACCTGTGCCTGATTAGGGTGGGCCCCCACTGCCTGGTAATTAGTGGCACCTGGTTGCCTCATTTCACTACATATATATTTAAAAATTTCTGTTGGAAACAAAATAGATTTTAATGGGAAATTTGTGGAACTTATATTTCTAATTCATATAAGAACTTAAAAAAATCCACCAAGAAAGATTTTTGATAGTTTTCAAGTGAGAGAAAAACACATCTCTTAAAGGCAGGATAACAAAATATGCTTGTTATAAGTCCATCTTGGCTGAGAAAAGAACATTTGAATCATGGCACTGACACTGAAATGCTTTCTTTATTTTAAATTTGTGTCTGGCTCAGAACCTTGCACGCTTGCTGTGTGATTTTGACTATCTGTTAACGCATTCAAGATGTATCATAAATAGCAGTATTGAAAACATATGCCACAGGGGAAAGAAATCTGTAATAATACCAGCTGCCATTATATGATAATGAATTTCAGTCACTACTAACCTGAATAAGTGTTTTTCATAGGAAAACAAGTGGCAAATTTGCTGAAGAAAAATTTCTGTGACGCTTTCAAGATTTAAAGCCAGCTCTAGAAGAGATAATCCACTTTGATCAACAGGAAAAATCACCTGGGATTAATTTTGAAGCTGAATACATCTAGTTTGATTAAAAGGTGAGTTTTCACATATGCCTTACAAAGAATTCCTTTTAAGGGAGCTGTTTTAGGGTACATATTCATAAGAAAGAAGAAATAAACCACAGGAAAATTTAAATTGAGTATTTTAAACCCTTCTAAAGGCTAGAATCTATCAGACAGCAAAGCCACTTGAAAAATATCAGCAAAGTTTCACTATCTGGAAAATATGAAGAAGTTTGGCTTTATTGCCCAAGATCTATATTGAGAAGTAGCCTAGCTTTGGAGTGAGAACACTTATATGGTTTCATTATTTATTTACAGTTTTAATTTCTCTGATTCTGTGACTGGATCTCCTCCTCTGGAGCTAGCTTGCAGATAAAATAAATATGTATATTATGGCAAATAAGCAGGTTAGTGTTTGCATTTCATGACCACTGAATGTTTTGCTACAGGGACAAATGTGTATATTTCTTTCAAAATCTCTGTTTATTGCATTCCAGCTGGTAACTATTATGTCCTGAAGAGGTGTGATTATGTCTAAGGGAAATCAACAACACAACTACTTCAGGAATCTTGTCATGGACAAAGTCCATACATACCCACCCACCTACTTTGTGTATGTATAGGAACAAGCACAGCAAAAACAAAGCTGCAGGATTCTAAACAGGCGATGTACTAAATAAATCCACGAGACCAAACTCACTTGGTTCAGAGGCATTTTTAAGATCCACACAGAGGAGTGTCAGTTCATAACAGGAAGAACAAGACTTTTGAATCAGATGCAGTGGAACTCAGTCAGAGTGAGTAAGCTTCTAAAGTCTTACTGAGCTTTTCAAAGCAAAAATAATGTATTTACACTCTCAGAGATTTCACTGTAAAATAGGCTCGTGTAAACAGGTGGGATGCAAATGTAACTTTCAGCTGGATTTAAAACTTGTAGGTTGCTTGGCATAATGTCCCATAACTAGTTACATAAAAGCCACTGGATTCATTGATGTAATTTGGATTTTTGTCACTGTCCCAGAGCGTACAAAGACATTTTCTGAAATCCACATACGAGACTTTTTTCATAGTGTATTTACTTCTGGTATTTAGGACAACCAAGAGAGCTGATACGTTTGATCAAGCAGAGACCTCTTTCTGTGTTGCACAGGTGACCCTAACAGGCCAGTACAGGAATAAAAAATTCTTCAAATAGGGTCTCTTGGTCCTGGAGGACCCAGCTGAGCTGATACACAGACAGGATAAAAATCTTTTGCTTTCAGATGCACCAGACTGCTGCATTAAGAGCTTCCCAGAGTTCCCTGCATAGTGCCTAGCCCAAGTGCAAAGACCTTTTCTGAGACAAAACTCAAACTGTTTTCTGACAGGCCCGTGTGAATCAGTCATAGCACAGATGTCATGCTGCCAGTATAAATAGTGCACAACAATGTTCAGCTATAGTTCTTTCAGAAATGTATTTACTTGGCATCATTTACAGCAGCCCCAAGGTACCATTAACCTCTGCTGAAGCACACGATTATATAGATCTGTTCTGCCAAACTGATCTATGGCAAAACAGAGATTCCCAGGCCTCTGTATTCAATTCAGAGAGCTGTTTCTTATTGAATGGTTTGTTTTTTCCAGCACAAATAAGGGTCAATCAACATTTTCAAATAACACAGAAATGTACCATCTTTATTAGAATTTGTCTCTCTAACATTTTTACAATGGCACATGAAAATCAACCCAAGATAATAGCAGGAATAATTGTCCAAAGAATATGTTTCTTTAATCAACGGAATATGATGATTAAATCAAAAGCTTTAGATCTGTGGATATCATCAATGGTCTTTTGTCTATTAATAACAATGTGTCATCAGTGAATTTTAAAAATGCAGTTGCTAGAGGGTGAAATGCCTACATCTTGATGGAGGAAGGTCAGAACAGTATTATTTGTAATTAAGTCCATTAACTGTACTGTGGACAGTTTTTCAAGTGATTTAGATTAAAATGTATTGCTGACATACAGCAACACTTACAAAGATGTTAAAATCCTACAATTTCTTCACATTCAAGGATGCTTTTCTTAAACTCTTTGTTGTTCTAAATATAAGACAAGCTGTAATATTTTAATTAAAAGAAATGAAATTATAAAAGAAACCAGAACAGCAAAATGTTGTTAATGAAAGACTTAGTTTTGCTTTAGAAACATTGGCAGAAATATCCCACAGCACTGAAGCTTCAGAGACAACACCATTTCCCCTTCCTCTTCTGTGTTCACAGGGACAGTGAGTATTCTTCTACACCTTTTATGCATAATGAATCTCTTTTGCACAAAAATATATGCAAGCTTTTAGGAGTTTATGAGCCTAAAAAAAAGCAGCCAGTGTATGAAGCAATGAAGACCAAGCATAAGCTGAGTGTTAGCACAGTCTATAACAGGGCAGAACTTTCAGAACCCAGGATACATCTTTGCACCAAACACCACTGCAGCAATGCAGATACACTTTGTATACATTAATGCATGGAAAGGTGTTGTAAAAGACTGCCTGTATCCACAAAGGACATGAGAAGGCATAATTCTTGTTTCCTGAGCCTGGGGGGAAGCCAGATTACAATTTTCTATGGTGATATTTAGTGGTCTAAGCTCATAGATTCTCCATTTTCTTTCCACTCTTCCAGCAGTCACTGAGCTAGAGTTTCCAAAGAAATGTCTGGTAAAGGAAATTATGTCTTACTGGTTTATTTGTCCTGTGTATTGGCCAGCCAAGAATCCTATGAAAAACAGATGTGATTTTCTAATTAATGATAGTATCAGGCCTCAGACACAAGCAGACCTGATGAAAATTGCATAAGCATCTCAGATCTTACACTTCGGTGCTATGGAAAAAAAAAACTAATTTTGTGTTCCCTTGAATGTCTCATTAAAATAGATACTTTCTGTTGATTTATTAACTCAGAATACATTTGACAGTAACTCTGTAGAAGACTGGGCATAAGGCTGTAGGTGTAAATTTTGGGTTTGCTGCACATCATCATCTGGAAGAGTGGCACCAGAGGCAATTTCATTGTCTACCATGGGAAAATCTCTAGGGACACTAAGAGCATCTGAACAAGAACAGTCTTCCATGGCTCCTGTGTCACCACTGAGACTGTAATGCAGGGAAGGTACAGCTACTATGGCTGAACATGGTCACTCTCCTGGATAGAAATAGTGTGGCTCCCCATGCAGGTCCTGTGCAGTGAGATGGAGCATGAGAGGTGGAAGGAAGTGTGGCTGCATCCACAGGTGTCTTAGAAGTATGTTCAGCTGAGTGTAACTTATTATCCTGTGCTTTTGAGCTTTTACACACACTTAGGCAGATGTAAGCAATGTTGTGCTCTAAACAAAGCAGAAATAAATGTAAAAGTATTTATAAAGTTTTATATAAAGTATTTATAAAATATTTTAAAGCATCTATTGAATTAAGTAGGTGTAACTGCGAAATACTTGCATTTGTGTTGTTTATTGAAAGTCCTTTAAGCTCAGTAGCAGGTTTTTAAAATTTCTCTTTAGCTCTGAATTTTTTTAGCCCTTTTCTACTAGAATCTGTCATTTTCATTCTGTAAGTCCTCATATACCATCAAACTTTTTTCCTGTCCTAAGCCCTTTCAGTGTATCTATTTCTCTACCTTTTATAGAACCATTTCCTTTAATATCAACAGCTTTTCTATACTTTTTTTCTGACTGCAGCTCATTTGTTGAAATTTCCAGTATATCTTCTAGAATATACTGATCATTTTAACTTTTTTTTTTTAATGTGAAGGGATCCTACCTTATCACAAATTACCATAAATTCAAAAGTACAATGTATCCAAAGTATCCAATATGTACTCTTTCATTTTTTCGATCATCTCCATTTAGTCCTGTTAACACTTTCTCAGAACAGAAAGTAGTCAGTTTAGAAATGATTGGGTCATCTGTTTTACCCTCAACCAAGTGACATTCATTCACATGTTAATAGTCCTTTTTTCCTATCCAGATGCCACCAAGGAATATTTTTTTCTACTTAAGGAAAACACCAAAAAGCACAAGAAAATGGGCAATCAACAAATGCAATTAAATATTTCAAAGTCTAAAATGTTACTAATTTTTAATAATATCAAATCTTGAAAGAAAGGAGTGAAGGAAAAACACTGAAAAAATCAGCTGGTATGTGTAAAAGACAATAGTAATTTCCCTGGGGAAAATGTGTTTTTTCAGGTTAAAGCTCTACATCAGAGATCTAATATAGACCAATAATTTCTACATAGTTACAGTGGCAATCAGTCTTCTATTCCGAGGCATCTTTTTACTCTCTTAATTCATTTAAGTGATTTTTGTTTGTTTTTTTTTTTTAATTTCAGAACAGGCAAGTCAGCCCTTTGGACAAAGCAGACACATTTCACCTTAGTCCTTTGGGGGGAAATAGAAAATACCTTTTTTTTAATTTCAAAAAAAGTTAAAAATAACTTCTTTACAAATGTGAAGGGGGTAGTGTGTCTTGGTATTATTTAGGTGGGAGAAGGGCTACATCTGAAGTTTGCTGAAATGCAGTTTGGATAGGCATCATTTTCCTTTCAGTTCTCAGTGATGTTTCTCTTAGAGGAAGCCAAATCCCTGTCCAGTGCAGTTATTCCTGTTCTGTCCCAGGTCGAGGAGGTGTTTTTCACAGTATTGATAATAGTAGTAGAATTAATTGTTTAAGCATATCAAAATTACATACTTAGTTTTTAATTGAACTCTATTGAATGCTGTAACACCCATTTTTACTATAAACTGAGTCATTGAGTTTGGGCCCTGGGCTTGTTTTTAGAATTAAATGGGTAGTGCAGTTGGGTCCTATAATCTTGCCTTTTGGTCCTTTCTTCAAGGGAAATTCTTGGATGTACTGAAATGTTTTTTTTTCCTTTATTTTTATATATTAAGTAATTCATTAATTGATTGATTTTAACAGATCATATACACGATCACTATGCAATTATACTGGGGAGCTAAACTGCTATGGATGCTCTAATTGGATCTGAAGGCGATGAACATGGGATAATTCCTGAGGATCCAAGTCATTGTCTTGAGGTAGGTGTTGAAAAACTCTGTCTGCTGCATGCAGGGTGATAAAAAGTAATAATAAATAAATAAATAAATAGCTATGGTGTCAGATAGTGAGATTTTTCCAGAGTGATTCAGTTACCTTTTAGCAGTCTGAGTACCTTGAAGACCTGAAATCTACCTTAGGAAGTAGGCTTCAGCTTGTTAAACATGAAGCCATCTACCTTTGACTGGCTAGACTTTTTATTAAAGCAATGGGAAGGAAGATTTGGCCATCTCAGAAGAGAAAACCACAATTCATAATGCACAAGTCCGTTTAAGTCTGTGAACTCTCTGTCATGCTGCTCTATATAAAGAGTGTTGAAAAATAAGAGCAGTCACTATTGTGCATGTATTGTGCATGTACTCTGATATACCCTGATATGGACCTTGAGGATAAAGGAGCCTGTGCTGGTAGTCATGTGGCATGTGTGCAATGATACCAATGTATCTTACTGAACACTTCTAAGCTATTACCACTGACTGTTTTGTCTAAAATAGGGTTTATTATTTTACGGAGACAAATCTAAACAATTTGCATTCTTACAATTTAAAGATGACAGTATATTTCACACAGGAAACAACAATTTTCTATTAGCATTTTATATAGCACGAGGGAAGAAAATCCTGGAAAAATAATAGAGCTGTAACAAAGATGATATCTGGAACATGGAAGCATGGGGTAACTGGAATAGAAGAGCTAATTCCATACACTGTGGTTTCAATATGTTTAAAATTTGCTACAGAGAATGTAAAGGAACCAATTAGAACATACATAGTGGTATCCAGGTTTATATGTTTTAAATTTTGTGTCAATGAGCAAAATGTCTTTTTGAAGTAGCTCCTAAAATATACAAGGTCAAAACATTCTGAACACAGGAGCCATAGAATTTTTTGAGATCTTATTACGATTCCTTCTCATTCTCTCTTCTCTTTCCCGGACTTAAATTTGCATCACTATCCCATCTCTATTAATGGCTTCATTTTATGTTTGGAAACAGGAAATATAAGTGACTCTCATATCTTTTTATAAATATAAAAGACAGTCACTTATATTTCTTATTTCCAAACTTATAAAGTGTATGTTTCTTAAGGCAAGAATGGATACTTCTCATTTTGGACTTTTGTAGTAGTGTTTGTGTATGAGACAAGTAGACTAAGTTGTAAAAAACCTATCCTGTTGACTTTAAAACATCGATGTGATAAACTGGTATCTTCCAAAAATTATGAATTACAGCATATAATTATAATTTCTTCAAATAATGAAGTAAAACTATATATATACATAACTATCTATATAAATAAAATATTTGGAATTACAATTATTATTTTTTTGACTTATCTATCATAATATATACTTTTGAAATATTTTAAGACTTCATTGTTTTTTCATCAGATGAAATTTGCAAACTGTCTTTTTCCAAAGAAACATTCAAAAGAAGAAACAGATATTTCACATAATCCAGGGACCCTGGGAAGAATGGGATTTAAGAATAATGCTGTATTCTGTGAGACACAGGAATGTCACTTAAATTGCTGTTATTTCCCACTTTCTGTATTTTAATCCACAAACAATTTCCTGCCCCAGGTTTTTACATCTAGCCATATTAGACTTCTTTGCAGTCTGGAACTAGCTTCAGATTTTTGCCTTAGCTGTGTTACCTGCTTAAATCTACATTTCTATTCCATTAGATACCCTTGAAATGCTTTTTTACTTCTATGGTACTTTGGTGGGAAATATTCCAAGATTCCATTAGTTCCAGTTGTTAACATGTTTTATTCTTCATCGGTTTGCTTCTAGTTTTCAGTTTAAGGGTTTGCAGACCTTAACTTTAGTTACCCATGGCTTCCTCACATATTGACTTTAATTGGTTTGCATAAACTTTTGCTTGCTCTGCAGAGTAAGCTAATACTGGGGACAGGAAACATTTCTCAAAACAAGGGTGGCAAAATTGAGTCTCTGTATACCTACCTAGTTAAACACTGGTAATAATAAGACAGTTGTGAATGATTATACTTACTGCTTTTAATCTGAAACTGAAATAATTTCCCAAATCTTTAATAAACTACTTAATATCTTTGGTTTTTGGGTTTCTTTTTGCAATCCCACTAGAACGTTGCCTTCCTTACTAAACTGGTGATGTTTTCAGCAGCTGCTGGGTCCCATGCTCCTTATTGTCTACGTTCAGCTGCCTGCATCATCTGGGCATCTTGCTACAAGAGGAAAACTGGTGACATCTCACCTCAAAGTCTCTTTAGCCCAGAGAGAACAAAGGGGCATGGCTGTGACTACCTGACACCACACCAGGCCTCACTAGTAGTATTCTCTTGGTGGTATTTTTTCCAGCTTAACGTAAGTCAGTCATGTGTAGGAATCAGCCCAGTACACATGACACCCCCCTCCCCCAGACCAGAAAGCATAAAATACTCAGAGGCAGCTTAAACTTTGTGTTTTACACACACAGTAATCTGCCTGTGACCTTAGAGTGCACTGGTTACAGTTTGGCTGGGTAGCAGGATCTGTATTCAAGAGAAACAGAGCAATTCTGTGGAGGAATTGGAAATGGTTTTGAAAATCTTTTAGATGAGATTGTTAAATTCGTTATACAGGAATGAGCAATTTTTAGATAAATGTATTAGGGCTCCCAAGTGATTTGCATGTATAATCAAATGAAAAGACCTGAAATATTGAAACTCTAGATGAGAAAAGTGAGATTCTATTAAAAAAGAAAGAACCTCTGCACTTATAGCATGTTCAGAGAATATATCAGAGTACAAATTTAATGCAATGCAGCAATGCTCATATTACTTTAAAGGTAATTATATAGAAAAAGGGGCATTTAAAATGTATAAGTAGAGGCTTTTTTTGCACTCATACAGCATATAATTAACAAAGTTCTTTAAACCTATTCATAAAAGAAAGTAATAAACCACTTGTAAATAATGGCAGTCTCATATTCCTTACAGTTAAATGTCAATAATCTGAATGTCTCTTTTATACTCAGTTATAAAACTACATTTTTGACATATTAAGTAGAAGCAGATATTACTAGTGTGGCATTTCAATTTTCTAGAGATTTAGACATATTCATATAAAAAGGATGCAAAATGAAGAACTGTAGCTATAGAAAACTGTAATGCCTGTAAATTAAATCAATACTTTGCCTGCAAAACACAAAGCGATAACAGAAAAGTGAAGTTGAAGAACATTTCATAGCAAAATTAAAAGGTGTAGGTGTTGAGACCTTAAAATACTAAACTGTAGGTGCAGAGCAAGAGAACAAGAGAACTACAAAGCTAAGTACCAAAGCTTGTAGTATCATACGGATCAATTAATAATGATTTGTTTTGCAGCAATTACTGAATCCTCACAAGATTCATTTGTAAAACAAATCCAGCTTTCTTCAGTGCTTGTTCTTTCAGGAGTGAACACTCCTCAGAAATAAGGAGGAAAGGCGAAACGGAGAGATTAAAGAAAATATAAAATAATGCAGTAAAAAAGCATTTGTAAGAGATTTTGGCGTAAGTGATTTTATCATAAGTGAAAAGCTTTCTTTTTGGCTTGATTTGGTTATTTTTTTCTTCCTCACTTCATTCTCTGAAAGCTTGTATTGCACAGCAGAACCCTGTTCTGACATATGCTGTCTTGAATAGCCAAAGTGCAAAATGCTGCCAATAGATTCTTCCCTGTTTGACCTTGTCCTTGACCTTGTGGGTATCCAAGTAGAGGTTTACAGCTGGCTATGTGAACAGAATTACTAGGTGCCAGCTTTTACCAAAGCAATAGAGAGACTGGGCTAGATTGAAGCTTGCAGCTTCCAGCTTCCTGGAACAAAGTCATATTAAAGTAGTTAGGGTTGGATTTTTTTTTCCTTCTGTTCTGACTGCAGATGTTTAAATTTCAGTGTTCAGGGACATGTAAGATTTCTTCCATGTTTACTATTGTCAATTGAAAGACATGGCACTTTGCCAGTTTATAGCAAGAACTGAAAAAAAAAAAATCAATATTTTCCTGAAATTAAGCTTCAGTTGTCATCGCCACAATGCAGAGACTGCACCTTAAAAGCCACAGTTCATCCTGTACCAAATGTTGCATTTTTGGACTGGTTAGTTTACCACAAAATAGTCTAGGTATGCAATTCCTATCATAATGATTCAAATATTTTAAAAAAATATTGATAGTATATTAAAAATATAAATTTGCTGCCTGTCTGAAGTAAATGTTTATCATCCAAGGACATACTAACATAGGTAAGGTTTTCGAAGGGACTTGTTTCCTTGTTAGAACCAACACATTTTCTTGCCTATATTTTTAACTATTTTTAGCTATTGTTACTTCTGAACAATATTCTGTGTTCTATTTAAGATATCAGATATACAGATACAATATATTGTTTCAATACATGCATTTATATTATAGAGACATCTATATATCTGTCTATATTCACCAATATGAATACACACATGCATGTGTCTTTTTCAGGGTAGGTTGAAACAAAGTGATTGAAATAAATAAACAATTTTTTAAAAAATTCAGTTTTATTTTAGGATGAAAGAAAGAACCATTGGTTTGTGTATCAGCATTAACAACCCCTTTTGAAAGGCAAAGGGCCAATTCCCTTTACTGTTGCAGATTTTCCAGGGATTGAACCCCACGCAGATCTGAATGCCTCTTCCAGTTACTCCTCTCTATTTCTTAGCTCTGAAGGAAGATGAGGTTATGCTATGTGCAGGGTCTAGGAGGACACTATGGAATGTTCAAGAGTTTTGGTTTTTCACTTATTCAGTTCAGTTCCCTGGCTGGATGTCAGCAAGTTTCCTGCCTACTTACATGCTCATGTTTTCTTTCCATGCAAATCCAGGAGCAAGGGGAACAATGGTGAAGCCCAGGGGGCTTCATGCACCATAGAGTGCTGGTGCATTCATGTTCACAGGTTTAGACTCAACTTCATTCCTCTTAGGAACCTTAGAGTCTTAAAATTAGGTGGAATAAATTCATGCTTTAGTCTTTTAACACAGGGATTAAAGTAAAGTTTTCTTTTAGGTTGGGTTTACAGTGTGTCGTTGCAGTTATTCATTTCTGTATGCACCTGAAGACAATATTCCACATGTATGATATCCACTCTAAAATGAGTGAAGTCACTCTCCCCCCTGCCTTTATGTAGCTGAGATTCACAATATTGCTCCTTCTGATCACCCAATGCATAGTTACCTATGCTGAGAAGAGTGGAAAATGAGCAGTCAGGCAGCAACAGTGGACTGGCAAGAAATTTAAGGAAACATTTAACTAAGGTTTTTGAAGCTTAACATTCTGGATCAATATGGAAACAGCACTAGAAAATCCTTTCCTGTGGCAAAATCTGTTGGTACATCTGATTCCTCTTTTTGCTTCACTTCCGTGCTGGAATGAAGAAAACTGAAACAAATGAACAAATTTCAGTTTGATGCCAAAGTAGCATCACTGCACTGTGGGGAGGATCTGAAAAAGCAGAAATATGGTCTATAGAAAGGAAATTCAGACTTCTCTAACACTCAGCTTGATCAGTCTTCTGAACTAAAGTTCCCCTGTGCTTGCTAGTGATGAGACATTAGATGATAAGTCAGGACATTGAAGGTTCAGGTCCTACAAGAACATGAAAAACATGGAAACCAAATGCCTTTTTTACTAATATCTGAAAAGAATACTCATATGGTGCTATTTTTATTTTTGTTTTTAATTAAAGCAACCAAACATACTTGGAACTGTTGTAGTAATTAGTGATCATGCCAAAAATTGCATGCTTACTTCAAAGACATCATTGTTGCTTTCTGGTTTTAAAGGTAATGCTATGATATGGGATTATTGAACTGGTAACCCAATGATCATTCCTCTTTTCCTTTCTTCAGTTCCAAATAGGGATTTATGCATGGGGTGAGAATCTTTTTCTGCTTTTCTCAAACCTTGACACCTGTGAAGCAAGCTGCTATGTTGATACTCGTGATTTGGGAACTAAAAGCCGTTTGCTTTTTAAATCTCCTAAAATCTGAATTTAATATTTTATTAAATGTACCATAGTTGTTCCCTTGTTTTTGCGATGAACAAACATGAAGGAAAAATGGCTAAGACAATTTTAGGTCCAAAGGCCAAAGGATGTATGTGCACAAGTAAAATGGGGAATAAAAATATCTAAGACATTTAAATAATGGAAAATTCATTAAATGTTTTTGTGCTATAAAAGTACATAACTGTACTTACATTAAAACTAATTCCCCAGTGTGATGCTGTGAATCTTGTTCTTTTCACTGTACTTGGCTATAAAACTATTTAAGAAAGGAACCTATCACTTCACTGTTGTGCAGTATGATACTGTTTCTGCCAGAATCACCATTTCAATAACTTGTTCCAGGAGAAATCCAATGAGCTAAACATCTTGAAATACTCATTTTTATTCTTTCACCACTATGACAAACATTTTTTTGAACCTTGCTTAAAAGTTCTCTCTCATCCTTGCAGGGCACCTGGAAGCTTATCAAGTCCAGTCTATTTTGAACTGTGAGTGTGTGGGATGTAGTAAAGGGAGGATTGGATTCTCATGTTTGATAGATTATTTTGATGGTAAAGAAGACTCAGATAATCAGAGCATCACCACTGGACTGAGCAGATTTGAAAAGGCAAGTGCATTTTTCCCAGCTAAAATATTAGCAGTAGCAGCATAGAACTCCCATTTATAGAAACAAACTTGTTTAAATACAGGAAAGGGACACCAGCAGGATTAAAGAGTTGGAGTAAGTGTTGGACAGAAAAGGATAAAATTTAATAATAGAGTGTATTTATCCAAAAGAAAACTAGGCAGTGACTTCTAGCGTGAAAAACATCACAGGGGGAAGTGAAATCTGGAAAAGGAATGGCAAAATCCGTGATTAAAGTTAGACAAATTTGATTCAGAAAGGAGAAGATATATTTAACAGGAAGGATGATTCATGCAAATTGTTGCAGGGAGTCGTGTAATTACAAAAGTAATTACCTCAATGCAAATGTACCTTTATTGGACTGTGAGGCACAAAAGCACATCAAATGACCTATTGGTCTTTTTTGACCTTAAACTCTACTCATGCATTACAAAATATAATAAATACCTTTGTTATTCTTTTCAGTTCCCCTATCTGAGTTCATGGGAGGCTGTTGTAGTATGGAACAGATTCTTATTTTAGTTATTTTTCTGAAAGTTTCAGGAATAAAAAAGTTGTACCCGTAGATACGACAGTTCATCTTCAGGCCTCAGAACTGGTGCTCTGACAAGATCAAAAGGACAAGTGCTACTGCTTGCTGCTGTTCCAGAGTCTACATGCTCAGGGAAACATTTATAATTTTGTTTATCTTTATGTGAAAAAAAAGAGAAAGATGCCTATATAAAGTCCAATACATTTATATAATATATAAAGTACAAGAAATTAATACAAATGATGTTTGAATACTGCTATTAGTAATAAGTAGACTTAAACTAGCCAAAGCTCTTAGGGAAATCAGTCAGAAATTTGTCTAATCAGTCAAAAGTGAATATGCAACAGAAAATATGCCCCCACAAGAGATACCCAAGATTTTTTAGAAGAACAGTGGAGAAGACAGTAGTTGCAAAATGGATACCTGCTTATTGTTTGAAAAATAACAGGCTTATTTTTATAAGATCTGAAACGAAGGACTAAGGCTAGTATAAAAGTTCTTATCTTAGAAAAGAAGAAGGCTGGAGCAGGCAGTGCTTTTTTGGGGAAAGGATGCTGTTGTAGAGAAAAGCCAAGAAAGAACGAAACTGTCTTTCCTTAACAGTTGTAGGCAGAATTTGTACCAGAGCCATGATACTAAGGCTGAATCACTAGAGGATGTGTTTAAAACAGCTTGGTCTATTCAAGTTATAGAAAAGCTGATGATCTCCAGTTTCAGTAAGGAATGAAAAAAGGAAAAAAAAAAAAAAAAAAAGAAGAGCAAAACTATAGCATGGATCACGGATGGGGCAAGAGGCCCATCTGCTGACTTTCTGAGTAGCCATTTATGTGATAATAAAGGTAAAAAGTTTTTGCCACTTATCTTTTTCAACTCTTTCTTTACATGTGCATGTGGAAAGAAGGCATGATGGTATCAAACTGACATCTTGCCCCAACTGCCAGAATGTCTTGTTATGGCTTCAAAATCTGGATTCACACAGCAGAAGGCACTGTCTGCTTTACTCAGTTGCACACCAGCAAGGGCTTTCATACAGCCTGTGGGAAACCTGGGCTCAAATCCCTTTTCTGCTGTTGGAAGACTAGAAAATATAAGCCTTTTTCATTTCATTGGTAAGAAGAAACTCAATTGCCAGACTGCAGGGTATTTTGAAATTGAGAACTTCTCAGTCTCTTCTGCTAGTTCTTTTTCATTTCACATGTCATACTTAAATGTTCTTTGAGTTAGAACAAAAATAGCTATGTGGTGCTTTGAACACCTGCCTGGTAGTTGGAGAACCTGAGGTTTTTGGTCCTGTTTGACTTAATGATAGATACAAACAGGGTTTGTGTCAACTTGCTCTCACTCCTCAGTGCCTGAGCCAAAGTGCTGCTCCCACTGGGGCTGTCTCTCAAGGCAGCATCACTGATGTTCTCAAAGGAAGAATTTTTTGATGACACACCAGGGTGAAACATCTTAATGGGATTATAACTGCAGCTCTGGCCAAAGACAATTGCTGGTAAGCTTTTTTTGCCCATATGGAAGACACTTTGGTCTTTGGTTTGCAGTTACAGCTCTGCTTACTGGCTTCCCAGCTACTTCATTGTTTTTTGTTGTTTCTCCAAACTGACTCATATTCTCTGTATTTCATTGGATTTTTTCAGCATTACAGTCCATCTCCTTTTGATCTTCTCTGTGTTATTCTATCTTCCTCAGAATGAACTAGCTTTGTTTTTGACTGTTACTGTTATTTTCAGTACAAGTCTCCAGGAAACCAACAGGCTCTACAATTCCTATTACTATTTTTGATATACAAATCCCACATGTTGATGGAAATATCCAGGGGTAATTTCAAAAACAGTATCTCCAGCCTATTGTGGTCTGTTTCATATGTTTTTCTTTGAAGAAGTTATCAATTCCTAGGATGTAAAAAAGTTTATTATGAAATTTTTGAACAGATTATACCATTCTAATAAACTATTCCTGTTTCATCTCTCCTTTTATGCAGATATCAAATTGCAGATCTTTGTCAGAAATGAGTTATCTCAGCAGGGTGCAGAACAATAATTATTCATGCCAGGACTGCAGTGATAGACATTACTCATAACGACTCAAATTAATCATAAGGCATGTGATTGATGATGAGTACATCAAATTGTGTGGTGTGGACTCATGAGGACTGTGGATATTGTTAAACATGTCTTTGATCCAAAATCAGAGGTGATTTTTTGAGAGAGCTCAAATCATCTGGCTATTTTATGTAGTCATTAATATGGATCCACACAGCAAATAAAGGCAATCAAAGACACTTCAGTTGCCAGTGGCAACTTTAAAATCTATGAAAGAAGAGGTTATAAACATTATTGCTTCACCACAGAATGTTGTCAGAGAAACATGCCAGGCATGCCAACATAACATTGTACATATAAGAGCGATATATGAGTCTTAAGGTTTTATGGATAGTGTTTGAATGTAAAGATAAATTTTAGAAAAGGCTGGACACCTGAGAAATATTCTGATTAGGTAGAAGAAGGAGCTGACTTTTCCGCTTTTGGGAATTTTGTCTCCTTAATACGCATGCTCTTAGCTGATAATGAAGGGTCAGATTAATGCCTAGGTTTATCTGTCTTTGATGAAGCACAGTGTGTCCATGTGGCCTCCACAGATTCTGCATTTGCCAGTTGGAGAATGCAGACTTTTTGCTTGGAACTCCTTTCCTTTTTGTGTCCTCTGCACACATGAGAAGGGTGTGAAAGTAATCTTGGCTGTCGCCCCTCAACATGGCAGTGAGAGCAGCTAAGCTGGCAGGGATGGTAAATAGTCTACACCACGGAGCATTTGCAGGTTACTTTCTGGAGCAAGTAGGCAGCTGGGGCTGGGAAAGGGGCTGGAGCTCAGTGAGTCACAATTTCTTCCCTGTCTTGCTCTGGAGGTGTTGTAACTACATGCTGTCCCAGACATGGGCAATTGAACACAGGCTCAATTTGGCCCTCAATAAAGAAGAAATCATGAGTCTGAGAAAAATTGTTCTATTTCATGAACCAATTTTCTCATGAGAAGACACAGCACATCTACAGAATTTCTGCAAACAGCATAGAAGACAGATGTATATTATCTGTGATGAGAGGAAATGGCTGAATTGCTTATTGGGAAAAAATTAGTTTCCTTGATGACTCATTATTTCAAAAATTGCCTGTCAAGTTAATAGGCAGACTTTATGATTATTATTGCTTATTATTTCTATTACAGTAGCACTCAGGGGCTGCTGTCAAAAACTGGGGTCTCACTGTGCTAAGCACCATGTACAAATAAAATCTTCTGATGGTCTCTGCCCCAAGAAGTTTACTGTTTTGAATCCTGAGATTGCAAAATTTGGGTATATATTTTATTTCAAGTCTCCGGCTAAGTGTTTTAAAATCACTTTCAGTGCTCCTAATCAATAACGAGCTTTCTGCAAACAAACTGTTGTCAAATTTTGCCTTCTTTTTAAGAATTTTTTATTTCAGAGGAAATAGCTTGAAATGGTACAGCCATTCAAAAGAAACCAAATTTCTGTTTTTCCTTAGCACAGATGGTGGCATAAGGAAACACATGATGAACTCTGATGAAGAAGCCTGGAAACTAGGCTGGCTGTTGTGAATTTGATTAATTCCATATCTTCAAGAGATGTTTAAATGGATAGATTCTAAAATAATAACTTCAGGTTGACAAAGCATGTATGGTCAGTATACATACACATAGGATACCATTTACCAAATAATGAATTCCTTAACAATAATTTTTGATACCTCTATCGTATTAAAATTGTAGCATTGAATGAAGTTGTTCAGTACTGCAACCAGCAGAAAAATGTTTTACCAACTATTAGATCTATGCAGAAAAGAGAACATAAGTTCTTAAAAAGTGAATATTTTAACAGATAATAAGCAAATCATTAGGTACTGTCATGATGCCTTTACAGCTCTGTCTGTATTTTTAGTAGCAACTAAATCTCCATAACTCCCACCTCCATATCTTGTCCATTATTTTTTCTTACTTAATCTGGCAATTCTAATTGATGATAATTTCAGTTACTGTATCTGAAAGTAATTCATATCACATTCACATAGCAGTAGGAGCTACCCACTCCTTGTATTTCACTGGAGGTTTTCAAAGAGAACATTTTGTTAGGAGTGTGTTCACCACTTAATTTAGTGTGCTAAAAAATTATCTTGATAGTCTATAAAAATAACTGAACACCACTTTCTAAACAGTCTATTGGCAAAAGGGAAACTGCACCTCTTCGCCCCAGGCCTGATTTGGCATTGCCTTTTGATTTTAGTCTAATTTATATATATTTGATATTGGATAGCTTATTTCTTGCAAATGTAGATTTCAATTTGAAGTGGCAGAAGCTATTCATGCTTCTTTTCTTTGTTTCTTTCTTTCTTTTTATTTTTTTTTTTCTTTTTCTGGAAAGTAAAATTGTTAGATTTTTAAAGCAAAGGTTAAGAACTGTTTTTACATCTACTTTATATTCTAATATAGTACACTACGAAGGCTTTTTTTGTGGCATTTCCTAAGTACAAATGAGCAGACTTCAAAGACTAGTGATTTAGGCTTTTCTGTTCTAGATTTTAATTAAATTTTTCATTAGTAGTCCAAATCTAGAGTACCATTTTCTCTTGGCTGAAGGCTATTGCACCTTCCATTTGATTGCACGGTATTATTTTTTCAACTGGCTTTCCCTAGTGAAGTGCAGTTTATTTACAATATTAACAACCCTGCCCCATAAAATTCATTTCAATACAATAAATACAGTGTGCATCCTCAAACTGCTCAAGGTAATGAAAGAGATTGCAGGTAAAGGTGAGAATAGAATTCCAAAACTTTTGGAGCATTTCATCCCAGTGTCTTAAGCACCTAAACATTTTCTCCAGGTATTTCCTTTTTATAAGCAGAGAAATGAAAATGCTTGAGAATCTGTTCAGAAACTAAGAATTAGTCCTAATCTTGGTCCATAGTGTAGCTGCACATTGTTTTGTTATCAAGTGATAAATTGGAAAAGAATTAAAAATGGTGGTGATGGTTCAGATACAATGAGAAACAGAAAGCAATCTCAGGACCTCAAAACATCAAGTAAGTGACCTTATTCCTTGTGATTTGAGGGGCATAATTTTGATATGACTTTTAGAATATTATTTTCCAGGATTTATTCCAGTAATGGTATCCCCCCTCCACCCAAGTATTGACTATCTTTCTACCTGTACTTCTCAATTTTGCAGAATGCCATCGTGTACCCTGAATCTGGGCAGTGAAGTAATCAGGTAATATTCAGAGTCATTGAACCATGTAGACTGGTTATGAATGTTTACCTGAAGCTTCTGCTGCAGATGAGAACTAAAGCAGAGGGAAGGACACACAGAGAAAAAATCCAAAATGAGCTCCCAGAAATTTATCTTTATGAAATGAATCTTTCTAATTGCAAACCACGTTTGCAGTGCAGTGGGATTAAAAAATAACAACCCTTTTGTGCTTTACTATAAAGCTTCCTTTTTAACTTCATAGATCAGGTAGTAATTCTTCTATGCTTACTTGATAACATCTTCTCAAGCTTGATCAAAATTATCGTATTAGATGTGAGGCTGCTATAGGAGAATGAATCAAACAATTTTGGATGAAATTTTCTTGTTAAGTATTTTAGGCAGGTGATGAAATCAGTTCTTCAAAACACTAACATATCCTTGTGCTCACAGTGCCACAGTGAGAGAGAAACACAAGGGATAAATTGGAAAAGAATTAAAAATTATGGTTCAGAGACAATCAAAACCAGAAAGCAATCGAAGGACCTCATAAAGACCACAGAGTACCTAAGGATTGGACTGAGATGAAAAGTCTGAGAAATATATGGAAGTTTGGTGAAACAAAACATCAGAGATATGAGCTCCTAAAGTTTCTCTGAAGATTAACCTTAAAGCATGACAGGTAATACATCTGTTGGGAAGGAATTTCACATCCTAGAATACCTTGAAATGAGCAGAGCTTTTTAATGAAAAATTGTGTGTATGAATAATACCAAGAACATTAGACTGGGGAGAAGCTATTAGGGTTTATAGGTTACTCGTTTCCCATACCTACTATCAGTGATGATTCAGGCACACTCTTACACAAACACCATTTATAAGGTTCTATTTTTGTCTACAGAACTGACAGTGTTCTTATAGGGTGGCTATGATGTAAGAGAGCATGCATTTCCACATCAGCAAGCAAAGGCAAAGTGGGTGGGAGAGAGGAGGGAAGAGAAGAGGAAGAGACATTATTAATTCCAGAACTCACTGAATTCAGGGCAAGAAAGAAGCATAGTTCTGTGATGAGAGTGCAAATCCAGTAATTTCTAGGACTCTTGGCATGCTGCATGCTATACTAAGGTTTGCCAAATTAACTAGTCTGACCCTATCCTACTCCTACCCCAAAAAATTACAGTACCTGTACTGGGGATATATACTCCACTGGGTCCCCTGGCTACAGTTTCTGTCCAGTTGCATGGTCTCAAGGTGCAGGGAAGCTGGGTGTTACTTGAAATGTCACATACAGTAGCATGAAACACTCATAAAATGTGAAGCATCTGTTGTGACCCATTCATAATTTTTTCCGCACTGCAATCCCTCATGAAAAACAACTTGTAACCTTGAAAGTCTGGAGCAAACCAAGATATCTGACAAATCACATGCAGTTCATCTTTCTGTGAATATTGCAAAAAAAGTCTTGCAGCCACTTCCTTCTCTTAAAGCCCTGATGACTGACAAATGCTCTGTTTGTTTTGAGATCTCCCTGTCCTCCTTGGGAAGAGATAGTGCAGCTGTGTACATCTCAGTTTGGAATCACCTCATACTTTTCTCCTCTGCTTGCTGATTTCTTAATGCCTGCAAACAGCATTGTCTCATGGATGCCTCATTAATAATAATTTTTCTTATTTTCTGCAGGCACATACCATCTCAGGAAGAGTGGTTTCCAGTGGGAGGTAACCCTTGCCCTTCAGTAGGCTACAGTTTCAATTGCTGACTTACTTTCTTCACCATTCACTACTTTTCCTTTCCATGTCATCTATGCCTTGATTGCTGTTAAATGTAGCACATTAGAATATGCTAAACATGACATCTGATTAAGGGATGCCATTGTAAATTATTATTGTTTACAAATTGCTAAAGGTGCGAATGTGGAACCACAGCCACAAAGCTTATAAAACAACAAGAGATGTCTCTTACAGAACAGGTATTTTTATAAAATTTATTGGACAACTGAATTTTTGGGTTAATTGGTGTCTGAATGTTTTTGGTACTTTTGTGGTTGCATCAGTAAAAGGAGGTTAGCAGGAGGGGGAGGCTAGATCACTCAAGGAAGGCATTGGTTAGTGGACATGTACCCAAAATTTTGAATAGGCACGTAAATGAAAAAAAAATTGCCATGTTATGGGACTCTGACATTAGGTGAAAGAAAAACAGGTGGAAAAGCAAAATTACCAGTCCACGAAAATCATGACTAAATATGAGACTGATTCTCAGTAATCATGTAGCAATAAAATAACCTAAATCCCCACATGCAGTTACCAGAAATAATAAGATGCTGATGCTGTTAACACTATAAGCAGCCAACTGATCCATCTTGACAGTCTCATAAGCCCAAATATTATGTTTTTTCATTATTAGGCCTCTTACCGAGGCATCTCTGCAGTTCATTATTTGTCTAGGTTTTATTACCACATTTGCTCATTGAGAGATATTGGAGTTTCAGGTCCTTCTTTTTTTTTTTTTTTTTTTTTGAACATTGCTGGCTGTTGAGAAGGACTAATTCACACTTGATTTTCTGTGTCCTCTAAAGATATGACCTGATTCAAACCTGAGGGCTTCAACTTTATATGCAGTCATACATAACTGTAACTAATGGAAGTTATAGAAGATGTACCAAGAGCATGAATACAGGCTTCATAGATTATTATCATGGGTTACTAATAGAATTTTTTTTTTAAAGATTAAATAGTCACAGTTCACAGAGTTATGGTGAGGCTATTTTTTTTCTCTCCCCTAAAAGTGCCACATGATGTCTACCACTGTCCTCTGAGTTAGATGATTCTTAAAATTGTGGCCCTTTGTTCTACTGCTGAATTTTTCATCAGGTGTGGCCATTTGTGGTATGAGAGCCCTGTAATAGGTATTCCTTTGCATCTTTTACCTCCTTGATCATTACCTGACTTTTGCCTTAGAAGACATTGGGCCATAGAAAATATTCTGCATCCCTTTTACTGATCTATATAAATGGCTAATATTTAGCTTTCAAAGATCATTCTTATAGAACTGGATGCAACGAAACTCAGTAACTGTCTGCTCCTGTCCCACAGCACCGTGGTGAAACAAATAATTTCCACTACAGCCCAGTAAAATTCCAGTGATATATTCCATCCTTTCTGCTCATCTGCCTTTCTGGTGTTTCCGTTCTTATGGATTTCTTAAATATCTATAGCATGACCAACTGCCATTAAATCTTCACCCTCCAACTGACTCAATCCTTCTGTCATACAGCTTGTCTATTGATACAACATCTGCTACAGAACAGTTACATCCTATATTTGGTAGATTTAAACCACTATGATATAGAAATCTCTTCATTCCAACTGCAGCAAGATGGGAAGCTAAATTTCATTCCTGTGCATGAAAAGAGGCAACTTCCTTATATTCCAACTTTTAAGGAATTTATGGTTATCTATAATGAACCTCAAGTTCTTTGAACACTGAGAGACTAAGGTTTGGTTTAGAACAATTTAAACTGTGTCTTAGCTAATTCTGGTGATAATTTCATGTTTGCGGTGTAATGATATCAGGACACCCAATGCTCATGGAAAGACCAATGAATTTATCGCTTTCATCTTCAGTTGGAGGACTTCTTAGAAGGGCATGTAGTGGTAGGACAATGGAGAAAGGTTTCAAACTGAAAGAAGGTAGATTTAGACTAGATATTAGGAAAACATGCTTTACTCTGGGGGTGGGACAGGTTGCTCAGAGAAGTCACAAAAGGCTTCTCCCTGGAAGTATCCAAGGTCAGGTTGGATGGGGCTTAGAGCAACTTGGTCTACTGAGAGGTGTTTCTGCCTGTGACAGGTCCTTTCCAACCAAAGCCATTTGTAGTGAAATGAGGCAACCAGGTGCCACTAATTGCCAGGTAGTGGGCATGAGCTTGTGTTAAGCCCACCTGTGCCTGATTAGGGTGGGCCCCCACTGTGCATGAGCAGGATTAGGGGGCCAATAAAAGGTGAGGCTTGAAGCAGAGGCTCAGCTCAGTCTTGAGCAAGCTAGCAGAGAGATTGGGTGCTCTTGGAGCAATAGCACTGATCCAGGCTGGTCAACCCTGAGGGCTATAGACTCAGAGCACTATTTGTGAGTTTCTGCTGGAACACCTGTTTGGGCCTTGGAACATCGTCCCCTAAGAGAGGTTTGTCTTGCAACAACCATTCTATGATTTTATGATCTTAGTGGCTCTGCCAAGAAATTCTGCATGAAACAAAGAAATATGCCACTGGATATGCAAACAGCTGATACTAACTCCAACATCTAGAACAATACCTTCTTTACTCTTCAGACCAGTTTTTGCCATCCAGCTTTTTCTCTCAGCTCAAAGATATTGCATCATGAGGAGTCTGGGGTTTCTGAAACTCTAATTGAGCCTCTTGATCTATTTGAACCACATCTAGGATTTATAAAAAAAGGGCAGTAGGGTCCCAATGATGTAGTGAAATTCAACTATCAAATAACCTGTGCTTCATTTGTTTCTTCATTTAATATTTCTTTTTCAAAGAATTTACCTATTTTGAAAGTATACCTTACCCTAAAGTATGTCAACTTATTGGCCTCAGAGATTTCTCCTTGTTTTCAACCTGATTTTATTTGCAATTTCCAAATAGTAAAGTCAACAAAGAGAAGATGCAAGTTTTAAAGATTTAAAATCAGATTGAAGACAGAACAAAAATTGTAGTGACAGATAATATTTAGTTTAAAATCTTTCACATTTTGTGTACCACAAGCTTTGATAATTTCTCTTATTTCCTTGTGGGCACCCAATACACAAAATCACCTGTGTCAGTGATTCAGATTATAGAAAAATGAAAATCCACCCTCATTAGTCCAACACTGCTATTGCTCACATAGAGAGGGTCAAGCTTGAGAGCAAAGTTTTAAAAATTTTGTTACGGTCTTGGGCAAACACTGAATAATGAAGCTAAAGTGACCTGACTGCTGGACCTTTTCTCTCAACAGAAAAATGCCATCTTTTCATTACAGCTAAAAATTACAGATATCCAGCAGCTGTTACAGATTCTCATGCCATAGTTCTTAAAATCATAGTTAAATCTTGATCTTTTTGCGTAAGGCTGGAAAATTCATAGTTTTCTTGTTTTTTTATTTATCTCATCCCTATCAGTTTTGTGCCAACATTTTTTAAAGCTGTACTACTGATGATTTGCAAGAGTGTTACAAAGGTAAGAATTAAGTCTCTACTTCTAGAGATTCCTCCTATCTTCTAGAACAAAGCTGTCATACATGCAGTAGCATACAATTTTGATTAATTTAGTAAAATGGGCAAGATCCTTATTAGCTTTTGTAGCTACACTGGAGTCAACAGAAGTAGATCAGAATTTGATGTTACTTGGTCTAAATCCAGTCCAAATAATAGACCTGTCCTTGTTTATACCAGCTGAGAATTTAGCCCAGCATTCTGGCATAAATAAGTACTATTGTTTTGCAACTAGTTTTATTTTTAGGTTGTTCAATCTCTTGTTGGTTGCTCAAAAGTTTCTACCTATTTAATCTATCTGCTTTGCTTGCCGTGAGTCTGTTCCTCAAAAAATGTCTCAGGCAGGGCAGCAGCCCACACACAAGCACAAGCGAGACAGAAGGAGAAGGAGTGAAAACATGAAGTTAGTGGAACAGTGCCAAGTTTCACTAGTTGAAGATCTGCTCAGAAACATTTTCAGTGCTTCTTTCAGTCTTGCTAATGCTGGTGTGTAGCTTGAGTCTTTGGTTTGAGTCCTTTGGGAAATACACTAGCAATAAGAATAGAAAAGCAATTTAGGTGGCATCTTTGATCATCGTTGCTGTCAATCAGCCGAGGGCTTAGCATTAACATATGCTCTTCAGAGGAAAAACTAATCTACTCCATTTGGTAACATATTAAAATTGTTAATATTACAAAAATGAGATTGAAAACCTGAACTTCTTTGTTGGAAGCCTGTAGAAGAGAGGGTGAAAAAAGTACTAAGTGTTCTTTTTTTTGTTGGAAAAATCATGATTCACTGAAACAAGACACTGCTGGTAGGAAAATATTTTTTAAATGATTTCTTTTGTTTTGTTTCCAGCTTCCAGAAATACAGATAATCTTTGTGAAATGCTCTATGTAAATTTTTTTAAAATTAAAATTTCTGTACATAAGGGATTGGGTGGATGGTTCTACTCAAAAAGTAGTGGTTAGTGCCTTGATGTCCAAATGGAGACCAGTGATGAGTGGTGTGCCTAAAGGGTCTGTACTGGGACTAGTGCTGTTTAACATCTTTGTTGGAGACTTGTAAAATGGAAATGGGTGCACTCTCAGCAAGTTTGCTGACAACACCAAGCTGTGTGGTGTGATTAACATGCTGGAGGGAAGGGGTATTATCCAGAGGGACCTTGACAGGCTTGAGAGATGGGTCCATGCCAGTCTCGTGAAGCTCAATGAAGCCAAGTACATGTGGGTTGGGAAAACCCCGAACACAAAGTCTGGGAAGAGTATAGATTGAGAACAGCCCAGAGAAGAGCTTGGGAGTATTGGTTGATGAGAGTCTCGACATGAGCTGGCAATGTGCACTTGCAGCCCAAAAAGCCATAATCAAAAGTACCATGGCCAAGAGATCAAGGGAGGTGACCCTATCCCTTTACTCAGCTCTTGTGAGACCCCACTTGGAGTACAGTGTCCAGTCCTGGAGCCTCCAGCACAGGAAGGACATAGAGCTTCTGGACTAAGTCCAGAGGAGGGACATGAAGATGACAGGATGAGAAAGATGAGTTTGTTCAGTTAGAAAAGACAAGACTACAGGAAGACTGTAAGGAAGTACCTTACAGTGTTGTTCCAGTACCTGAAAGGGGCCTACAGGGAAGATGGAGAGGGACTCTGTATGAAGGTGTGTAGTGATAGGACAAAGGGGAGTGGTTTCAAACTGAAAGAGGGTAGATTTTGGTTAGATTTGAGGAGGAAATTCTTTAGTGTGAAGCTGGTGAGACACTGGAACAGATTGCCCAGGGAAGCTGTGGGTGCTCCCTCTCTGGAAGTGTGCATGGCTGGGTTGTATGGGGCTGTGAGCAACCTGATCTAGTGGGAAACATTCCTGCCCATGATAAGGGCTTGGAACAAGATAATCTCTAGAGGTCCCTTCCAACCCAAACCATTCTATGATTCCATGATCTGTTTCAGTTTCAAGACCTGTTTTATTTATAATTTTAAGCTAAAAATAGTAAGAAAAGAAAAAAAAAAACAAATAAAAGAACATGATACTCTAGACATATGCTGAGTTTTGTATTCATTTCACTGTCTTTTAGATGTTTTCAGGGCTTTGACTTTTTTTGATCCAGATTTAGGCTAAGAAATTTTATCTAAATCCCAATTTTTATATAGGAATGGAAGAAACATTTGCTGGCCAGTTCTAATTGGTTTGTTTATAATTTTTAAGGCTAAAAAGGAGATTCTGTATTCAAAAGACATAGATAACAGAAGTTGCGGATGTCTGAATGAAAAAGAAATTATGTAAAAAATATATTTTTTGGCAATTACATTTTTTTAAAGTTCTGACAGTCATCTATCTATCTGAAGCTCTAAGTGTACTTAAAAATGTGATTTCTTTCTGAAGACAACTTTACTGAACAATGCTGTGTATCATGACATTTATGACTGAGTCTGACCATATATAATATGTATATTTCATTGCTTCATTAATAAGAAAACTGGAAGAAACCCAGTATCTGGTTTAGTTGAGATTCTCCCTCAGTCACAGGTTCTTCAGAAATCTGCTGCTGTGAAAAAATACACTGAAGGAAATCAGAACCTTTATTCAGTTTGTTTTGTGATATGGATGCTTAGTTAATCCACAGAATAGATTTTTTTAAAAAATTAAATGTAGCACAGAGTTAGTGAAAAAATGTACTGTTTCATTATCATTTTAAATAGATTCATAGTTGGATGAATATTGTTGAAACATTACATATTTTAAGACTACTCTTTCTCTTGAAAAAAAATTAGAAAAATAGTAATTTCTGACTAGAATTGATCAAAATGAAATATATTAAAATTCTACACTGAATAAAGGGATATTTCACACAGACTCAAAAATTTCCACAGCTTTAACCACCTCGAGTGTTTTAGTAATTGTGAGTAGATCCTTTTTAAAGGACTAAACAAAGGCACAAGTGATCTTATCTCTACAAGTTTAGCTAAATAGACTGAGGGTGGGAAACCTGCTTGCAGTCAGAGTAATCACAGGACAAATTATCAAGAGGGGCCATCCCAATCTGTAATCTTGAAATCAAGACAGTAGACTTCTTTGGAAGGTATGCTGTAGGTAAAGAGTAATGTGGGAAGCATGCTGGGCTCCACTCTGGAGGCAATCCAGCAGGGCAGGCAAAGCAGTCTCTTCTGGGTTTAATTCTGAGAAACTGCGAGTCACACTTGATTCCTCTGGAGCGACAATTCTTGTATCTCACAGTTAGAGACTCTTGTGTTACATTATTTCCACGGCAGAATAAAATTGAAAGTGTTGCATGACACGTACTAAACAGAATGTGTTAAGATGTCTGTCTTACTTACCCAGAAAAAAATCTGGAGTAACTCAAGAATTTGGCTCATTGATTTTAGACTTTACACTTAGCAAAATGTAAAGGCAAGTGTAACTGAAGAAGTATCAAAGTCACTCGGAGTTAATCTGTTTTAGGTAAACTGATACAATGTTGTTAAATCATGTTTATAAAAAACCACAAAGGGCTCAAGAGAATTGGTAGAGAGAGCTTAAAAACATGCCTTTTTTTTTTTTTTTTTAAATGACTCAGAAGAAGAGCTCTGTCCTTTCTAAATATTCTGTTGCTTCCAACTGCCTAGCTTAGTGCCTACTGACATGATGCAGAGATTTGGCAGAGCATAAATATTTTTAAAGCTTACTCATTAACACCTTGGGCCCATCCATCAGCATGATTGACACAAAGAGACAAAGCAAAAAAAAAATTTTTAATAGGTCACAACATGTACTAAAGGATTTCTGTGGGCTAATGTGGCACACCTGACAGATGTGTGAGTCACTTGACACAATGGGTGGAATTCATGAACACTCTTATCACCTTGGAGTCAGCTCAGTATAGCATTCCTTCTTATTTTCTGAATCCCTCCATCTTTAAAATAAAAGGAATTTAGGGATTACTGCACAGGAGTCAAAGCAAAATAATTTATATGCTCTGTCCTTGGATGATACAAATAATAGTGTTCATGACATTATCTGAAATGTTACTCAGAAAATAATAAAGACTTCCTGAACAGTGTCTAATGGATGCCTTCATGTGTTCCATGTCATGAACTTTGTATTATTGCACCAAATAACTCCAGTAAAGACTAATTGGCTTGAGTGAGTAACATAGCAGTGCAATAAAGATAACTTGTCACCTCTTGCTTGTCTGCTCAATATTGTCTCTAAATGGTAATAGATTTCATTATATCCTGCTGTATTTCACGGAGGTTCAGCAGACAGAATATGCAAAAGTGAGAGAAACATGGCAACATTATCTTTATGAGGGAGGAAAAACAACAAAATGAGCAAAAGAAAATTTTCCTTGGTTGGAAAACTGTTCTGTGAGAAATAGGCTCTATGAACGTGGAAACTTTAAAAAAATTCATCTTTCTTTTAAGTGACTTGGAAGTCTTTAGCAAATATTTCAGATGGTTCCCCTGCCTATCAGCAATAACAGGGGTATTGCCTGTACATGGCTTGTCCTGGGAACTCAGATGGTGCAACACAGCCTGACCCACAACCATATTCATCATGTGCATCAAGCCCTGCTTCCTGTCTCCCATCATGTGTTTTTTAAATTTTTGTCCATGGTGCTTAAATCCCATCTTCATGAATCTTGTTTTGATCCAAATGATGTTTTCTTTTAATCTGTAGCTCTGAGTTAAGTAGTTAACTTCTGCACTGGTTACAAACCAATAACCTCCAATAACCTTAGCACCAGAAGTGAGTAACCACAGTTGAATTCAAAGAGCTTTTGTGCTGTGGCTGATGAAATCCTGATGTGACAATCAATATATGGCTGCCCAAAGCACTCATTTATACTTGTGGCAATTGAGGAATGAGAATGAAGAGCTCATCTGAAAGACTGAAGACCAGACAACACTGCAAATTATTTAGCTATGAGTCTTGTGAAACACTGTGCTGCTGCCTGGTGCCTGCTGTGTTCTCAGAAGTTTCTTGAAGTAGAATGAGGATATTGATGAACCATTTTATCAGTAAGCAAAACCAGAAAGCATCACTGCAGGTGATATGATCCTCGAAGTCCAAGAAAGCTATGGAAATTAGGAATGACATCTGTTGCCACATAAAAATAGTCATAATAAAAAAGCATAAGTAGAATGCCATAAAAATGGTGCTTTATTTAGCACAGTTTCCAAGCAAGTCAAAAGTGCAGAACAATACTAAAATAGGCAGAAATATAAAATTACTAAAGCATGGAGGAAGTGGAAAACCACATCAATGATTACAATATCTCACTCCTCATTTACCCCCTTGTTCTCCTTTCCCTTCCTAAGGTGTAGGTGAAGTACAATCTAGGCATTGAAAGAGGGGTGGCTGCCTAGATCTGCAGGCTCCAATAGCTCTCCAGAAATGTTTTAGAAAAAAATGATATAAAGAAGTCTTAATACTAAATTTGGTAGAGATAGAAGCTTCAATATAATGAAAAGCATTTAAATTTTTTTCCCCAGGGACAAGTCCTGCTACCTCCTCCACTGGAATCCACATGTGCCCTTGTTTCTGAACTTCAGACTTTCTTGTTGGCATTACAAAAAACTTCATATCCAGTTCCATGGCACCACTTTTTGCCAAAACTCTCTAGGTTTTGCTGTTTCCCTCTCTTTTCTTCTGATGCCAGCAGATTTGTCTGCAACAGCTCTTCCCACAGTCACAGTGGCACTGGGTGTTCCATGCTTCTCTTCAGTGCTTCAGGCTGAAGTTGTAACGCTCATTTTACAGCCTGTATTTGCTGGACAATTGGTCTCTTCTAGATACGTGCAACAGGAAGTAAACATAGTTCATGCAATATTTCTATTTCTTGATGTTTCATAAACAAGGGTGAAGGAGCTTTTTTTGGAAACCTGGGAGCTATCCAAACAAATTAGGGGGCCCTCTCAGTCACATAGATGGTATGCCAAAATCTCACCTAGAACTTATCTGAACAATTAGGATCCTTACTACATGAAAAAATCTACTAAAGGAAGTAAATGAGATGTATCACAGTCCATACTGAGTTTCCAGAGCTTGGTAGGGCACCAAAGCGATTCTGCCAGTATGTCATGCACTCCTTGTGTCTGTTTCAAGGACCAAGTGCTTGTCTAGTTGCATAAAACTGCACATATCCCCTTCAAAAAATAAACAAAAGCAGAGTTTTCAGGGCGTTTCAACAGAGAACAATCCCCGAAAGTCTGAATAACTCCAGGTAACATTGTTGGCTCATCCACATTCCCTTCTTGTAGTGAAATGAGGCAACCAGGTGCCACTAATTGGCTGGCAGTGGGTGTGAGCTTGTGTTAAGCCCACCTGTGCCTGATTAGGGCGGGTCCCCACTGAGCATGAGCAGGATTAGGGGGCCAATAAAAGGTGAGGCCTGAGACAGAGGCTCAGTTCAGTCCTGAGCAAGTCAGCGGAGAGGTCAGTTGCTCTTGGAGCAACAGCACCAATCCAGGCTGGTCAACCCTGAGGGCCATAGGCTTAGAGCACTACTTGTGAGTCTCTGCTGGAACACCTGGTTGGACCTTGAAGCATCATTCCCTAAAAGAGGTTTGTCTTGCTACACCTTCTAATTGTGGGGCACTGCCTTGTATGCTGGGAATGACAGTGGAAACAATATTAGGAACACAGTGTTTCTCAGCTTGCTTCAAATCACATTCACTACTCTTTTGTTAAAAGCTTCACAGAGATGTGAGATAACCTTTTTTAGAGATTGATGTGTGGGCAAGAACAGAGTAAGAGAGATCAGCTGTGACTGAGTGTGATTCAGTTTAAGGTGGAGAAGCTAGGGCTTGGACTTTTTAGCAGTGAAACCAGGCCTTTAAAGCCTCATGTTCTTTTTGGCAGACGTTCTCCTCCTCCCCATCTTATTTACACTCCCTGTTCACGTCGGCTTCTCTTTGCAGCCTGTTATTTGCAGAGCAGAGCTTCTTTGCACTTCCTTCTGCCAGACTCCAGCTGATCATGAGCCACAGAACAGTCACCCAGAAACCTGTCACCACTGGAATGGTGCTCCAGAACGGGGGATACAGAGTTGGATGGCAAACACTGTGTGACAGGCTGTGGAAGAGGCTGAGTCAGCCCCTTGCTCAAAAGGCCATTATAGCATTCAGTTGCTGATCTACTTGCCATGTGTGATTGCACATTGCTGTTAAAATGGCATATTGGCCCTAATCCTGAAAAGCTTTCAGACATGTATGCATTCAGTGAGATAAAAGACTATAGGAAGATGCCTACATTTCCCACAAGGACATCACATTAGTAAAAAAAAGGATAGGTGAAGTGATACCGAAGTATTTTGTGATACAAAACTGTGGGCAAGAACATAAGTGAACATATATGTAAATTGCACAACCTACATACACACACACGTATATATGACATCTCTGTAACTGAATGACATTTCCAGGGGGATAATAAGGCCTACAAATAGCACAGTCAACGAATTTAGCTTGCTATTTTTGTGTCTTTCATTCGTGAATTTCCAAGGAGTAGATTGCTTATCTTTGGAAATCAGCTACCAATAGCTTGTCTGTGAAACTCCTTTGACAAGTTGCCTCATGATCACCTCTCTATCAATCCACTAAGAGTGCTAGTTTGTTCTAGCCTTTAAACTATCAAGCTAGTTTTTAGCTCATCCTGTAGCCATTTGTGCTCTCAACTCTCAAAATTCATTTAGCACTGGGGACACAGTGCAAAACTCTTAGAAACTTCTATTCTGTATCTCACTGAGAGTGTGACATCAATTTTCATACAGTATCATACATTTCACACTGCTTAGTATACAGCAACATGTGAGGAGAAAGACTGGGGACTCAAGACTCCTTGCATATTGATGAGCATGACCATACTGTGATGTTCTTGCAGTCTTTGTTGTTAATATGAATGGAATATGCCAGTGACTTGCACAACTGTAATATTTAAACTACAGGAATATAAATGAACTATACATAAAAATGTCTGCCTATTGTTCATATATGCATGTATTTTTATACACACATAGGTAGAATATCTGATGACAATATTTATATTTTACTACATTATAATTTCTTTTCTTCAGCTAATCCAAAATCTAAAAGTTAATTCTATACTGCACAGTCTCTCTCTCTGTCTCTGTATTCCAATATTTCAGTGAAAAGGAGGGAATTTCCAAGGTAGAGATTTCCATGAAAAATCCCCTTTTTAGTTGATGAGTCTGATGAGTTTTTAATTTTTAGTTGTAGTAAAGCAGTGTTCCTTCATGAAGGAACATTAATACCTCAATAACAGCTGTTGCAGAATGTACATTACAGGCCACATTTTCATTTTTGTAGCCCTGTGACTATTCAGTTGGTACATTCTGGGCTGCTTTTCCACTCTGAGTCCCATTTTTCTATCTTGTTAGCAGTTACGTATACCCCAAAGTTTGTTGTCTCAGGAACTTCAAAAATCTGTCTCTGAGACAGCAGGTGCTCCTTGTGCTCAAGGGTTAGTATCTTCAAATATGCTAGTGTTCATTGCCTAGGGAATATGCAAGAAAGTTCTGATGCAAATATTTTTTTTCCCTTTCATGTGGACCCTTCAATGCTTTAGCAAATCCTCCAGCTGCTTATAATTTATAATTTCCTTAGAGACAGTCAGCCTTTTTTACCTGCTTACTGATCTTGAATAATCGTGGCTACTGGGCAGCAAATGAACTGCTCTGGCAAGTCACTAAGTGGGCCTTTGTGTAGGTCATTGATAGACTAGGTAATTCCTGAGGAGTTGGAAACCTGACAACAACAATCTTGGTTCAGATAAACAGGTATCATTACTTTCCTAGTTTTCTGTCAACTGGAGGTTTAAAAATGTTTCTTGAAGAAAATGGTGCTTTGAGAACACTAAAAGCAAGACTATATGATGCTTTAGTGAATTTCATGCTTTCCCACCAGCCAGCAGTATGAGCTGGGATGCTGAGGAAGAACTAGAGCCTATTGCCTTGCCTTACCTTGTCTGCATCTTTGTGTAACCAGATTGGTCTTGCACCCCCTCCTCTATCAAGAATCATAATCTCTGACTGGGCCTCCGGCACTGTCTGGACCAGAATGGCTGTAATGTGGGGAGTATACACTGGACAATACAACCCTTGGCTTCTGCTTTGTCTTGACTCAGTCATGTTGACTCTGCTTCCATATGAGTGTGTAGTACTCAAAGCCAAGTGGCAGGAACCCACATCTTCTGAACTCACAGACTGCAAAGAGGCCTGAGGTGACAGAAGCAGAAAAGTCACACATGAAGATACATCATGTGGTGGTCAAAACTTGCTGTAGACCACACTGAAAGTGCCCTTATCCCCAAGCAGCTTCCTAGAATTCAATCTGTGGCTCTTCTGCTTGTTCTAGGCCCAAATCTCCTTGCTCATATGTTACAAAATCATAGTCACAAAGACTGTCGTTGGTATATAATCCTGATTGTAGCTACTTGTTTATGGGCTTTAAAAGAAAAGAATCCTCTGGTTGTTTGCTGCTTTTTTTTTTATTTTATTTTTTTTTTTCTAAACAAGTATTACCATGGGTATTAAATAAAGTTTAGTTGGAAAATTAAGAAGTACATTGCTTGACAGAAATTAAAAGCAGCTTCTTCAGTTCTGAAACTGCCTGACTATAGACTGCAACCCTTTCTTTTCTACCATAGAAAAGGCATATGCAAAACTGTCTTCCTGAGACAGACGCTGGCTGCAAACAAACAGTGTTGGATAATAAGAACTTTTTACCACGACAAAGGAACACAAACTGGTGTTTTACACCTCGGTATGCTTACGGCTCAGCATTACCTTGGCTTCACATCTCCTGCAGTCTCCTCGGAGGCCACCAGATGGCGATGTCCCCCCTCCTACCGCGACACCGGCTCCAGGTACCAGAGGGGGCCTGGGCGGCCCGGTTGCTGGCGGGAGGGGGATGTCTGGAAAGAGGCCCGACACCGGTTTGGGCCTTCGGGACCCTAAATAGCAAAGCACTCTTTCGGAATCTCCCTCGTGGTGCCATTTGGGCCAGCTGCAAACCCCGAAGCCTTTCAGGGTCACGGGTCCTCACTTCAGCCCCCGAAAGGGATGGCGGGGTATGAGCGTGTGAGTGAGTGTGGCAGTGAGCGGCAGAAGTTCTCATTGGCCTCCTCATCAGGCCTGGTGACTCACCACGGTGCAATAGCAAGCTTGCCATCTGTCTTTGAACGAGTGCTTGGCTGCGCTGACGGTCTGTTAATGCATGGAGAAAAAGCCTCAGTTTGGCAATCATCAGTAGGGATGAAGGTGCTGAGTTCAGTTCGTAAAGTAGCATAGCTGCATTGGGAAATTTAGCTTTCAAGCATCATTTCCTCACCTCAAGTTCTTGCATTGATTTTGCCTTTTGTCTGCCTTGCCTGTTGCAGCATGTAGAGACTGTTAAGGGCAGAGGCTGGCTGCTCATTAATGTATCTGCACAATATTTGCACAAAGCCTGGCATACTTGCTGCTTTTGCATGGTTACATACCCAGTAATAGTGGTAAGACCAATGGGCCAAACTAAACAAAACCAATCAGTTTTAAGTATTTGTTTAAGTTGTGGCTGTTGGCTAATTGTGTCCTTTGAATGTGCAACTTGTGAAACACAAATTTAGTAATTTTACTTGGCACTGCCAGCCGTGTTTCAAATGGACTGTGTCCACGAGCAAGCTGTTTCCCCATGCTCTGGAAGCAGGGTCCGCGCTTATATTGTTTCAGAATCTGAATTCAGAGGGACAAATATACTAGGCTAATATACTGGTGTCAATGAAAGTTGTATCAAGGAAGAATGTAAGGAAGAGGGATTGTTATGAAAACTGCTTTCATGCCCTCATATTTCCAGACCTTGGATTTTTAAGAAGAAATTACTTTCCCAAATGAGATTGAGGTAGCTGTCTGTAGAGCTTCTTGGAAAACAAGACCATTGCTTTTTATAGCATGAGCCTTTTCAGTGGATTAAGTGAAACATCATTGAGACATTTTGTTCTTTCCTAGTTAAGCAGTCTGTATGAGTTTTGAGAAATAATGCATGGAAAAAGGCATTTCACTCACATATATTATCTCTGATGCTGTTTTTCTCAGAAGTTCTAGAAATATTTGAATTATGGATTTTCTACCCAGCTAATTCATTTCCTTTAGGGCCAACTAATTTATTCTGAATAAGCATTCTTATCCTGGATGCATATGTCTACTCCCACATATCCATACACATAATTTTTACAATGTAACTAGTAGAAGAGGCTAAAGAACTTATGCAAACGTGAGAGTGGGAGGCATCGATTATTAGCTGAAGTGGTTGAGTCCAGAGTAGAAATAATTGTATAGAAACATCCATTTTTATGTGAGTTGGATGACACACTGAGCCTGGCTGATGAAAAACATTTTAAAGTAATTAGTTTTCTCTCTTCATATGACAAACATTTATTTCAAGGCTAGGCTTATAGTGGGTCCCACAGATCAGGACACTGACTTTTAGCTGTTGCTGAGTGGTTAACAGAGTAGAGGGGATTCAGGAGGGCTGGATTTGTTTCAGGGATTTAGAGAATTCTCTTTTTTTTGATGGCTTGCTTTTTTTTTTTTTTTTTTTTTTTTATATTAGTGCATGTAACTTGCAGAAAACAACTCTACAACTTGGAAAGTTCTAGAGAGGGGTATGTTTATTCAGCACTGGGCACACGAAGGGATAATTCCTCCAAAATCCATGCTCGCCAATCTTGCAATTAGGCTTTTGCTATAGACACTGAAGTTTTACATATTCATTAGATTTTGCAATATGCCTATGCATATGCATCATCTACTCCCGTTTTGTATTAAAATTAGTCCTAAGAGGTCATTTTCGTCATCTCCTCCCTCCTGCACTTGCGTAGTGTCTCCCGGTGTTGGTCTTGAGAGGGTGGTGGGGATGAAGTAAAAATGAAGCCAAGGTCTTTCTCTATGTAAACTTTTCACCTCTTCTCTGGGCATGTGCATTTCTTCAGTCTTCAGCCAAGCCATGTTCTGTTTCTTATCTCAAGGTTGCTATAGCTATCAGTTTAACACATATATTTCCCTTATAAGGTGATGACTACCTAAAAATTTCTTAGCTTATATTAAACAAGCATTCTGTGTTAGCTTCTATCAGGTCAATGTGACCCCTAGACAATTACTAGCAGGCATTTTATATTAACCCTTACATCAGTGCACATGATGGAAAGTGCGTGGAAGCGGGGAAAGATTTTGGAGAGAAGACCTTAATCAGAACCATGCCAGCCCAGGAAAAGGTTTTTTTTTCTGTTGTTCCAGCAGCAGGATTTGTTGAATTCAGAAGTCACAAATTCCAAAGATTCAAGGTCAATCTAGATCTGTGCCCTGACTTGTGGGACAGAGACAAAATGGTTTCTTGAATTTCCTGAGTCACAGAGAGGAGTAAAGTCAATGGGTGGTAATTTGCAGGGGTGGCAAGAAACCTGCTCTCTACTGCCCCAGAGATGGGGTTATCAAAAGCAATCAGATCCACATCAGGCTTGTGAAGGAGCTGTATCAGTCTGCTGAATCACTCAGGATGTTTATATGAAAAGGCAGCTTTTTGTTCAGATCTCATGAGTGTTCAGTCTCAGTCATCCCTGGTCAGATTCTCATTCTCTCTTCTTCCACTTAGGTTTTTTTTGGGCACCCTGGCCAGTGAATTAGGCACTTAATCTGGGATTTGTGCACCAGCACAGTCACCCCTCCTACCTTGTGCCCTGCAGCAGGAGCTGCAGCTGGAGAGTCTCTCCCTGCATCTCTTGTTGTGGTAGGATCAGAGCCAGTCCCCAAATCCCTTAACCACAAGCAGCCTTCAGCTCTCTTTTCAACATCAGATAGTTAACTATCTCACCCTACACCCCCTCCAGATTGCTCTCATGTGTGCCACTTGGCTCACTCATATCTTTGCTACAAGAGCCAGGGTGTGTCTGCCAGAGGAGAGAGTGGAGAGGGAACAGGCCAGCTACTGGTGCCCTCAACAAAAACCTGGGCTGAGGCTGCTGCCCTAGAAGAAAAGGATGTAATTAAAATTGAACCAAGTGATGAAATGAGTCTTCCCTCTCTGGAGCAAAGGAGCAGATGAACTGGAAACATTTCATCTGTACCACTGTTGCAGCAGGTTTGTTGCATGTTAGCTCTGGGAGTCTTAAACAAAAGCAAAAGCTTAATCACAAGACTCGTCACTTATTGAGAGACTTAATCTACTGTTAATATTACTTCAGTAATATGAGTATGTCTTACAGTGAAGATCAAACCTTTGTGTTACAACAGGAATTTTATGTATTTATAATCATTAGTTTTCTTAAATTTAATGTAAAAATCATTGCCTCAAAAAGAAGCCTTTTCTGGGTTTCTGACTACTAATTTTAAGCAGCACATTAATATCTGACAAGGGGTACGCTTGATGTTAATTATTTTTTGATGTGAGCATAATCATGTACAAAATTTGTTTTCATGCACAAACAATCTTCTATGTGAGTTTAAGTTTTTGAAATGCGAACTTGAGCAGGGAACAAAATAAACCTTTACAATCTTCAAAGTTATTATGATCTGATTGTCAGAACAAAGTACTTTGTCATCTCCCACTATGTGACTCTTCCATATAACTGTTGCATTGCATCATTTACTCTGTTATACTTCATTGATTATATTATTTCAAGACTGTTATCTATCCAGCCTAATAGCTATTCCAGGAAGAAAAGGTAAATATTTTTTAAGACACTTTTTAGATTTAGCTGGACAGGGTGCTGGGCCATCTTGTCTAGACCATGCTTTTGCCAAGAAAGCTTGAACTATATGATCCTTGATGTCTCTTTGAGCCTTGTATTCTGTGATTCTAGAATTCTATGATATTATGGGCTACTCTATATTTTAGAATTTTGTAAAAAGAGGCCTTAGAGTTGTAAGCTTGAACACAAAGGTTTGTGACATTGGTGACTCCTGAAACAAAATAGAACTGGATTCTGGATCAAGTAACAGGAATAAAGTTGCACAAGAGGAAGAGTTTTTATTCTTTCTAAGCTGCCACTTAAAACATCCAGATCTGGAAGAAATGTAATGAACTGAATTTACTCCCCCAGCTGGAATAGTTTTGGCACACGTATCTGAAAAGCTATTTAGCTATGAGGGAGCTAACCAATGTTTTGAGATTATGCACATCTGTCAGCTAAATCAAAGATTAGCAAAGGCTAAACCCAGCATTCAGAGGCAACATGTAGACCCATGAATTTTCTGGAAGATGGTGTCTAGACAGTGATAAGCAGTTTTCTTACATAGAAATGCTTTAACACTGTATATAATTGTTCACATTTTAGTAACAGCTTTCAGAATATTATTGTTATGAAGATAGAAGAAATGTTTTCTGTCAGTGATCTTAAAATTGTTGTCCAGAGATTTAGTTGTGTTTTCAAATCATTTATGCCATGGAAGTAATGATCATATCTTTTGAGATAAAAAGAGATATTATATTTGAAAAAGGCAATTTCCTGTATAAGAAAAGAAAGTAATTGATTTGAAAAAACAGTAGGTATGCTATTTTTTTGGTAAATACAATACAAGTTATAATGCTTAGTTTTATTGCATTCCTACTCTTTGTGTATTTTCTGAATTCAAACATATTAAAAGGATGAATAGGACAGGAGCAGTGAGAATTATATACATGTATGTGTATATGCCATTCAGCCAGTAAATAGATATCTTTTTTTTAAATACATACTTTTAATTTCAGAATTATGAAATACTACAGAGAAATTACAAGCCTACAAGTCATTTACAGCTATTGCAATTCTGATTAATATATTCCCAAACAATATTTTTCTGACACAGATGGTAACATCATACATTCAGATGTCCTTCCCATCTATTGCTGGCTGTTCCTGGGTGTGGGAAGAAGTGATGATTAGCTAAGGCAAAACTAGCTACTCCCAACATCTTGTTGAAACTTTGTTGTTATTGATGATAAAAATGGTTTTGGGATAAACTGAAGATCTTAATGGGAAAATGCCTGTTTCTGTCAAGTTGGGTTTTAAATTTTTTTTCATTTGTTTGAGGTTTTTAAAGTCAGCTTATATATGATATAATTGATGTTTCCAGTGCTATGTATTTCTTTTGTTTTCATGCTTATATACAATAAGTATATGAGCATGTCACCAGCACAGGACAGGAGACATTACTGGGAGAATTTGTAAGCAGCAACATTCTTTGAGACCGCAGAGTGTCTGCATTTGCACAGTTTATAGATATTGCTGCAGCACTTTAGCCTTTCCATACAGTTATTTTTCTAATACACTATGCTTCTATGAAGCACATTTGTACAATTTTCCATTGTGCTACTAACAGGACCTCTGTGTTTCAGTCCATTTACAAAGGACCTTGCCTTAACCACTGATCTTAGTTTAGAAAATAACACATGAGAATTGGATGTTTTCTGTTATCCCAGTGTTAATTGGAGTTAATCAGAGTCTTGCTGCTTTTGGTTTTTGTTTTTATTTGTAATTAGATAAACACAATATTTGGCAGAAAAGGAAGGAAGACTGGAAAGATTTATGAATAGAAGAAAGAGGGCTGGCCATTAGAAATTATATCAAAGCTCACGTGTTGTGATAACTTCTAATTCAGCTGATCCTTCTTGCCCAAGGTATTTGCTCTTAATCTGACAAATCGTATCAGCCCTTCAAGTGACTTTGCAGCATCCTTCCCTGCCACCTTGCCTAATAAATTAATTGGTGGCTGTTAGTGTTTCTTTTCAGATAAACCTGTTCTCTGTATTCCCATTGATTTCACGTTGAGGAGAGAAAGAAGAATAGTTCTGGAAAGCTAGAATATCAACCAATACCTTGCCAAATGCTTTTGTAGCACTGTAAAAATGTCAAAAAAAGTAAAGTTCTTCTGTACAACTAATGGATAGGGGAGGATTTGAAAGTTAAAAGCAACTTCGGGACTCTCATTTTTTCTGTAAATTCAGTAGTCTAAAACTCTGTCCTTTCAGCTTTGCATTTCCTTGTGCCCTTAGTGCCTGACAGTTACAGACTGTACATTCAGCACATTTAATTCAGAATGGTTAAGCCTTTCTTTTCCAAGGTTTTTGTGAACTCTTTTTGCATTAAAATATCAAACTCCAGAAGTCTTACTGTGATCAATATTTCCATAAAGACTGACGAGTCATAGGAATGAACCAGTGATTTTCCACATCAGCTAACCATTTAAATGTTTTTTGGTGTTCTCCACAGATCTTTTTTGCTTAACCACTTTACCTGTGTTTTTCCATTTTGATTCACTTTTTTTTAGTGGCCTAATTTTACTGTTCTTGCCAGCCTCCTCATCTGAGGCATTCTGGAGTTCTTTCTGGTGTTTCTGTGCAATTCCTCTCCCGGTCTGTCCTGTCAGTGTGAACATAACCGTTTACTCACAGCTGCCATTTATTCATTACTCAGCTGCCATTTATTCATACACAGTGGTTGTTTCTTCAGTTGTCAGGTGGTCTGCATGCTCACGTAAGAGCCATTGCAGGTGGGATTTGGTGGGGCAGTGAGTGGGTGATGCAGAATCTCTAACTGTTCTGGAGGCAAAGACCCTCTTCTATAAGTACCATCTTCTGCTTCCAAATCCAGGGGATATGAATCAATAGGATGGCAAAGAATTCTGATGACTCTCTTTAGGCTTTAGTGCTGCACTAATCCAGATGCAGACGTATCAGCCTCTTAAATGTTCACTAATAAGCAACTACTTTTGCTGATTCTGTACTACATTTGTCAGCTATCTCACTTTGATTTAAGCAGTTCAGGTTTCAGGCTTAAAGTGCAGCAGGGCTCTTTTACAGGCGAGAGACTCAAGTTCTTTACGTCAAAGCAGCTCTTGGTCTTTTTTGGACCGCAGTGATGAGATCTGTAAGATACCTCTCACTGCAGACATGAAAGAAACGTGGCTGCTCTTGCAGCATGCTGAGGGTGGGAGTATTGCTGTGCCTGTGTGGGTCCTGGTGCTCTGCAGGAAAGAATGCTACACACAAACTGTGTAGTTTCATTCTGAAAAAATAGTTATATGAATGGGACAGAACCACTACCCTCTAGAATGCTTTGTTCTGAAAACTATGCTTGGGGATCCTTCAGGATGTAGGATCCTGAATTTGCAGGATGTTTGCCTGGCAACAAATTATGTTCTTCATTCTGTTGCTTATTAGATACTCTCATTTGCAATACCTTGTCAATATACTTCAACTATAACAGAATTTACTTAGGTGGCTAATATCTACACTGAGTTGGTAATATTTTGACAAACAGTTGATTTTTTTTTCTGATTTTTTTTTTGTTGTCATTCTGTTCATGACAGTAACATTTCATTAGAAACCCCCAAATGCTTTCAGACCTCTATCTCTGCTGCTTATTTCTACAAACACCATTTCACTGTAATGTACACAGATTAATATGTCAGCCCTCTTGCTTGATAACAGACAAAGTTCACTGACACGTGTATGTGAAATGTGGTCCTGTTAGGCTCCCCCCTGCCTCATAGAATTGTAGTGTGAGAGTTTTGCTGAAAAATATTTCACATAGACAGTATAAGGGAGTAAAAGTTATTCAAGTAACTTCATCCCTCGGTCATTACAGTGCAACTGCAAGTTGAATGTTAATTAACAAAGTGTGCTGTGGTAACTTGCGAGGAATACATCAGTACTGAGGGACAGTCTGGACCACGAGCAAATCTGGAACACCTTGGAGTTGACAGGAGTAGCAGTACCTGGTCACTACCAACATCAACCAATTTCCAACTGATTATCTTGAACGAAAATCTTTTCTAAGCTTATTACTAACCTCGTGGGCCTTCTTGCCTGCTTTCTGAAGATTTCAGACTGAGGAACAGTTTGGCCTAAGGAGCAGTGTCCTTTCAGTACCTCTGTTTGATTTATTGGCTGCCTTTGAAACTGTCAACCAAAGCAATGGCCTTGAGCATCTTGCAGGACTCTTGGGCTTGCTCAGGACTCGAGTCCTCTGTGTTTACTTTTTCTGAGTGGCACTGGCTGCTCTTAACAGTTCTCTGACCTTGTTTGGCATGAGTTCTCTCTGAGTCCTCTGGAAAGTTTTTTAGATTTTCAAATGTGATATTTGCTACATTTTCAGTTAACTGATGCTGATAAACAAAGGATATACAGCTCAAACCCTTTCTATTTGCTTGAGACTTCCTGTCTTATATCCAAATGCTTGTCTCCTTAATTTCAGAATTTTCCTGAGCAGTTTTTATATTAATTTGCTCTCATTTTACCTTATGAAGAGCTTTTTAAGAAAACCTCAGTGTTTTTAGTTTATGTGATAAAATTCTTAAGCTGCTAGTCATCCAGCTGTTAGTACTGCAACAAGCTTTAATAAGAAAATAAAATTTTTTTTCTAGAATCTCAAAACGTTATGCAAGAAGAGTAGATATGAACCTGTGATCAGCATCAGGCCCGAGCTTCTAGTGAGTGGTGTGGGAGCTGCTGCTGTTACACATATTGTGCTGCTGCAGAAGTGGGAGGAGATGAAACTTGTGCCATTTCTATGGCATCACTCAGCAAGGTGTAAATGAAGTATGAAATACAAACTCTCAGCCCACTCAGTGCACAGATAGAAAAAAAGATAGTGTTTTATACTTGCTGCTGTGATATGCTATTTGCTGTAATACTAACCTTGCACAGTTCCAGAATGTTCCCTAAGTTTTACAGTCTCAGGTCAAAAGAGAAATGATTTCTTGTTAGGTCTAGTCCTTTTTCTCTCTTTCCACCAACATGCTACTGCATGTCAAAGTTGGTGATGCAGAGCAGACCAGGAGTGAGGTGAAAAGATTGACAATAGGATTCTGTTCTGAGGGAAAGAAATCGTGTAAGTGAATCAGTGGTACAGTTTGCAATGGATTTCAGGTAAAAATGATAAAAAACTGCAGACTGGATGCTGCTTTAGATTCATAATCATTTGTTGTCCTCATTTTATTGTGTCGGAGCTCATCTGAGTGATTTGGAGGGAAGGAGCCATAGGTGGTAAATATGTATTCTATGTTTAAATTCATCAGCACCAGGGAGTGTGTTTGTGTTGCTAGGTAGCTCATTTGGTGTTGTAGCAGTCTTTGCATGGAAATTCTTTTCAGCCTCAGATTTGCCCCTAGGTCTTGCCCTCATAGCTTAACAAATTGCTACCTAGATCCTTGTGGGATCCCACTCATTATTTTTAAGCCATAAACAAGTCTCTTGGCAGCTTCCTTTTTATTTGGCTAGAAGTGTTTAGGGTTTGAAGCCTCTGAGCTAGATCCTAAGCTGGTGTAAATAATGTAGCTTCACTGATGTCAATAAACCCAGGCCAGTTTATACCAGCTGAAGCTCTGTCCCTTCAGATGCAAGTCAGCTGCTAATCTCCATGCCATTCACAGAGAGGCATGTATTCCCCTCTGTTTTTCTAATCCTTGTGCATCTTTTGTAGAACTACATGATTTGTGCTGCAAACAGTGCTGAGAAATAGCAATAGTGAGATAGATGTGGGTTTAAAATGACAGGCACCTGGACCCTTGCCTTGCTCTGCCTGAGACCTCTGTGTGGCAGCACAATTGTTTCTCTTTGTGCCCACAGTCTTCCCCTTTTGTTTTCCAGTCTTACAAAAGTATGGGGATAAAGCCAGCAAGTATTGACATACTGCAGTATCAGGAGCTGCAGTGTTGTTGGGTAGGTAACATCTCAGGAGAGCCTTCTGATTATGGTCAGAGAAGGGCACTTCCCTGTGAGCTAGCATGAACTGAAAAATTCAGCTACTGGGCAGCAGTGTACTGTGCAAAGTGTTCAGCTGCTTCATTGCTTTCCTTTATAAAGGAAAAGTCATGTGTGGTTGGGCATATGTGCACATTGGGGTCCCCTCTGGTTACATGGAACAGAGAGGAGGCATGGATTCATTATATGATCTTTCTGTAAGGTTGGGCTGGAGAAAAGGGAATGTGCAGCACACACGTATTCAAGGTGATTCAGCCTATAGATCTGAGAGTTCTGGGAAGGCAGGATAAATTCTAGCAGGAGACATTTATATAAATGCCATTCTGATTAAAGCAGGGAGCATAAATGTACGAAATTACAACCTGCTCCATCCTGCAATGCTTGCCAGTGATAACATGTCCAGAGGGAAAGCTTTGTGATAAGAAGTCAAAAGAGTAAGATTCAAAAAACCCCAGACATTTTTGTAAAGGCAGGACAGAAAATGGGTCATTAAAACACACTCCAGGCTTTTTAGGGGCATGGAGGACACCTGAATAGAGCTCATGTTATGTTTGTAATAAGCCTTACGAAAGCCACTAATCACATTGGTGCACAGAAATGAATATCACCCACCTTGAAAAAATCTGCAACAACACAAATTTGGAGGGCTATTTGAAAATAGGGCAGTGGAGGTCTCAGAGTGTTTGGTGGAGCTATACATATTCCATGAGGTAATTTACCACTGAATTTGCTGGGTGACTGTTGCAGGTACCATTTTCTCTGTTTCTGCCCTCTAATAAATACTATGTAAAAGTAAGCTTCCTTATTACAAATTGAGAGGCTAGTGGAAACGACTTTCATTGCTGCAAAGGAAAGTTAGATACAAGAGCATTGCATTAGATGGATTAATAAAATCTCAGGTAATAGGTGCTACTTTCCTCTGGAATGCAAGTGTCAGTGAAAGCATGTTTTAAATATACCTCCTACAGGATCAACATAGGGTAGAACTTAGGTTTGTTCAACTCAGTTTGGTCGTAAAGGTATTGCACTACAATATGCAAGTCCTAGTCAGATACAAATTTTGAAAATAATGCCACATTCCTCTTCTAGGCAAGTTCTAAAACAATAAATTGTTTGCATAAAGATGAATCTTGATGATCTTACTCTTTATTTATAGATTGTAAATACATGCTTACAAAATTAATTTGTAGCTGACTGCATTATTTCAGAATTGTCTTTGAAATTATTACAGACATGTTTAATTCCAAGCATTCATTTTAGTTGCTAATGAAAAACATTAGTAAAATTAACCTGATCTTTTCCTAGGGAAAAGAATGGATAGAAGGCAGAAGCTGTTGGAAACCTTTTTAAAACTGAATTTTATAATATTTACCATTGGTTGTATTGCATTTATTTATGTATTTTTGTTTTGTAAAAGAAATAATGCAAGTGGTAAAAACCATTCCAAAACACAGAAGATTCTGGATCATATAAGTAAGTGAAGTACCAGGCAGCAAATACAGCTTAATGTAGAAAAATGTTAAACAATTCACCTGGGAGGAATGAATCAGTCTAAGGAATATGTACTAAATATGCAGTCATCCAGCACACTGATTAGGAAAGAGATAGAATAGTTATAGAAAAATGACTGCAAATATGAATTCCAATGCACTGTAGCATAGAGAATTTTGAACAACATATTAAGGAAGAGAAGGCAGCATATCCATTGCAGAAGAGGGATTGAAATTTCGTTCAAAACAGGATTACAGTTACTTGGGTTTTTTCCTCAGTGGTTGAAAAATAAGGAAAACAATTAATCAAAACAGTTTTCATACCACTGAAACATTTCCTTTAACTTGGAAATGCCTGCTACTGGAGACTGCTCTCTCGAAAGGTACTGCTCTCGTTAGAAAGCAAATATGAAACCAGAAATTCTGAGCTATACAAATGAATGTGTCCATCCCGACCCCATGAAATATCAATGCTCTCTTAGGTTTGTGCTCATATGAAACTGAAATGTGAAGCAATGAGTGTTGCATTTAGTGATTAACTGTCTTGTGGCTAAAGTAACAACCAGAATTGTCAAGAAATTTCAGTTCTTTCAACCTGCTTCAACTTGCTTCTCTCTCCAGCAGCTTCTTCCCTGAGATTGATTACAGGTAGCCAGGAAGGCAGGCTGGATGGTGGGGGGTGCTGGGTTAAGATCTCAGGCACCTTGCAGTAATAGGTTACTCCTTAGTATTAAGGCTCTTCTGCTTATTGATAGTGCTGCAGAGTAGTCAAGTGCTGCTGTGTGGGAATAGCTATTCATGTGCTCTGCTCCCTTAGACTCTTACAATGAATAATATTTTTTTCATGATTCTGTACGATCTGTACCATGATAATCCTCTATTCCCGCTTAAAAGCCTCCTGTGATGTCTCAAGGCTTTTTTTTTTTTTTAATTGTATTGAAATAGAAAACTGACAGTTTGAAAAGTGTGATGCATCAGCACAGGGCAGTGTGTATGTTTTCCTGTATTGGTGCAGTGTGCGTGCAGCTCTGAGAGGAGTGAAACAGCCTCACCATACTGCTGCACACTTCTCTTCCAGGACTCTGAGAAGCAGCCTGTGGCCACTTGCCACGCTGCAATTTAAGGGCTGCTGTATTGTCTCTCTACCCTGTGAGAAGTCAGTGGCCCTGAGCAGAGGTAGTGAGATGGAGCACGTGCCTGTGTCAGCTGCTCCTGTTCGCAGTGCAGTATTTTGGCACTATCCAAATTTACATGGGTGATTTAATTAGAGAGTGAGTGGGCATCCATGCCTTTCTGCCAGCATTGGAAGAAAGACACGATGACCAAAAGAGGGGTGAGTTGAGCAGTTGTGAACAGGGAGCTCTCATGCAGAAACATGATGTCATGGATGTTTCTTATGCATCACTGCCCAAGAACAGGAGGTGACTTGGCAGCTGCAGTGACTGCTGAGTGTATTCTGCAGCACACATGACACCCTGTGCTAAAAGCCACACTGATGTAGTGAGGATACCAAAGTGATGCAGAAGCTTGCAAGACTTCCATGTGCTGCCATGCAGACACAGCTTTTCCTCAGGCTGTCTGCACAGTCCTGCTTCCAGTTTACATTTTTCTGACCAAGCAGCACTCTCTTGCCATTCGGAAGAATATTTCACTAGACTATTATGGTGGGCTCCATACCTCTATCAGAATCACTCCGCTATCATGCTGTTGTCATTTAGCCTTATCTTTGAAATTGCAGAACTTTACATTGTATGGATGCTACTTGCCATCTATCACATCAACTCCCTGCAGGGTTAGATTGGAACAGGTGATCAGACAGCCTGCTTTTATTTTCAAATAAATGCTTATTTATGCAAACCTATGCTTTGAATATGCTTATGAAAAACGAGGAGAAGAAAAATGTCATCTGCTTTCAAGAAAGTCTCTGCAGAGATGCTCGATACCCTTTGCCTGGCTGCACATAGAGGCCAGGGACCAGTAGATGGCAATCTCCTCCTGCCGCAGGATGAGCAGCGCTGTAATGCAGGGGCCCGGGCACGAATCTTCTCTCCGCTTATTACAGTTTACTTGAAGGGCAAAAAGACCTGGAAATCGCAGACAGCCTTTGTTAGGCTCAGAATGTCAGAATATGGCAAAGCAAAACTGAAGTTTTACTTTATGCAAATCCTAGTTGCCGTTATCTGTGAAAAGAGAAAAAAAGACAAGTAAGCTAACCTCATGGAATGGATTTGTATTAATCTTTTTCATTTTTTGAATACAGGACACTGGGTTATTTTACAGCATCATTGCACTTTCCTTCCTGTGTGCTGCTAATCTTTTAATGCACTCTTTAGCAAAAAGAAAATGGCTGTTTTCCCTATACCCTATATTTCCTTTTTTTTTTTTTTTTTCAGTGTTTAAAATGGGGAGAAATAATGTGATATTTAGCTGACTTAAAAAGGAGTCCAGACACAAAAGAAAAGCATTTTCCCCCTATAGTGACAAATCTGCTATGCTAGAGTAATGTGTCCAAGCAGCAGTATGAAAGTCTAGTTTAGCATTTGAATTGGAAAATGGATGGTATAAAAGGCTATTGCTGTGTAATTTTTACACGTTTTTTATTACAGAAGAGAAGATTAATGCTGCTAATTTCAGTTATGTGAAAACTCTGAGCTGATAAAGGACCTGTATTTTTTTTAAAGCAAATATTAATAGCAGAGAAAGGAATATTCCTATCATGCTTTGGAAATAACTGTGTCAGTAATCTCACCATATTGCTTTAAATGAGTCTGTATCGTTTCATGCAGTATCATACTGCAGGCATTTGATCATCCGTAGCGTAACGATGGAATTATGACAAAGAATGTTAATTAATACCCTGCATGTACTGACTTTGGTAACAATGTAAGAAGCTTTCTTTGGGAATATAGGATTTTCTATACTATCCATAAGTGTGATTCTTGAAATGCTGTCTGACAGTAGATTGTAACCCTGATCTACCCTTTATGTTACATATTAGTACTTAGTTGAGTAGCACAGTCGTACCTTTTTGAGAAGCGTTCATAAGGGGGAGATCAGAGCCTTGTCTGATAGCACAAAAGATGAAGGATAAACTATTATAGTTATGCAGAACCTGAATGTCTGGAAGATAACCAGTGCTCCCAGTGTGGAGTATGAGACCTGGAGATTCATGTGAGCATGCATGTCAAGGTAGCTGAGGTATAGGGGAAGATAGCTTAAAGTGAGCATTAAGGGCAAGGCTGACTCTTGCACTTTGTTTTACTCTACTGAAAGAATTTTCATCTGATGATGTAGATAATGTATGATCTGTAAAAGGTAGCATGTAAAGCCTTTATGAGAAACCTTGGCTATAATCAGACTCTACAACATGTATAATCTACTCTAGCTTAGAGGTACTCCTCCATTTTACAGACAGTAAAATTAGAAAATATATTTTCTATTAAATATATATATATTTCTATTAAATATATTTAAAATATATTTTCTATTATATTAGAAAATTAAAGGGGAAGGAATCCAAGCAATGCTCATAGAAACACTGTCTTTTGAACAAAGGGTAAGTAATGGACATGCCATAACAGAAAAAAAAACCTGTCTTATATTAGGAGTGATGAAAAGAAAAAAAATAGGCTTGTTTGCCAGGTAGAAGTAACTAATTTATGAGGAAAAAATATAAAAACTTGTATTTTCTAAATGCTAACTGGTACAAGTGGTTGAATACATGCAAGTATATTTCTAAAAATGTAGGCTTATAAGCACAACAGAAATTGCTGGAATTATTTTTCATGATAGAAAGGAATATCTTTTGCAATTACATTAAATGAGGAAAAGAGATGAAAATCTCCTTTTTGCAAGAACTTTTATGTTGTAAAACAACTTCCAAAAGAAATAATACAGTTCCACTGCTTGAAACAGCTAAACATTCAGTAAGTATTATAAAATGGGAATATATAAACATTTTCCATCTGCAGCTTGTGTGGTTAAAAGACCAAAATAAGTGCAAATGCTAAATCCAATTTCTCCTCATTCAGAGTGGGCTGAATGAGTGTTTACACTATGATGGCAGAAAGAGAGAAATATTTTCAGTCAAAACCTGTTAAGGTGTCTATTCAACACTTCAGTTCCACGTGTCTTTCATGGTGGATGGGACATATATAATGGGACATTCAAGGTACCTATATAAGGTTATGCTAATTTAAACGTTCTGAATCAGTCTTTATGACCACTTGGTATGTTTTTTTTAAAATTTTTTTTTCTCCCCTTCTGTGCTAGTTTGTTTGTTTTGTGTTTTATTCAGCCCCCCTGCCCCCACTGACTATATGGGGATTCTGCACTCCTTTGAGGACTGATAGAGGCTTAAAGTTATAGGTAGCATCTCACTATGTATCTGAATGTATATGTATGCTTTTGAAGCATTTGACTTCTTCTCCAGAGATACTAATGAACTTTTATTTAATTAAAAATCAGTAAATGAGACTACAATTAAAAATTCTCTTTTCCTCAGCCACCAGGGTGATTTTGTACCATGTTATGTTCATGCAAATGGCTACTGAAGGTGCAAAGATAAAAATAATAAAAAAAAAATGTTGTTTCTTTTTCTTCTATAATTTTGATTTTTTTTAAGGCAATGATTTGTGTTTCCTTTTTCTCCTCTGGTGAGCAGGGACTGCAAAATCTGAGGCTTCTACTGGTTCTGGGGCTGGCATTGGACATACTTGCTGCAAGGGTTTTCATTAGCCTTCCTTGTTCCAAAATTTTTTAAATGCTAACTAAAATGAAGCTTTCTCTTTTTTGTCAAAGAACAAGGGATGGCACTGCATGTCTTTCTGATATGCTAATCACTTTTGGATTTCAGCACAGCATAGTGATAAAAATTTGCCCAGCAGGATAAAACTAGTCCATGGACTGCTTCATTCCATCAGCCTTGCCATGCACACTGTGACATAAGTGTTACCAGAGTACTTTTAGGGGGATATTCTTTGCTAGAACATTATGCCCAGGATGAAGTATTTCCAACTATATTAGCATTGACATTTGTAGAAGAATTCTCAGAACTGCAGTTCCACTTGATTCTATATCAAAAACATGTTTTATGGGACTACCATTCAGTTAGGGATATTCTGGTGCAGCAAAATCAGCTAAGCTGATTAGGTGGCATTGTTTTACTGCCAAATTTTTTAAAGCTTAAATATCCATGCAAATTCAGTACTGTTGTAATGATATGCCTGAATTTTAATACTTATTTGTACTTTGTGTTTATGCAGTATGAAAATATTTTGATTTTTTTTGTTTTGTTTTCTTGGTTTTACCTGAATTAATTTCCAGATCCTAAACATCAGAGAAGTAGTATAACCCATAGAACTGCTCTCAGTGAAAAGTGAACTCTGGGAACCCAGCATGTTATGCTCAAAATCTTTTTTCATGGGCAAAGAGGAAGTGCACCTAAGTTAAACATATACATATATATATGTAAAGCAAAAAAATTATTGTTAGGTAACCAATATTTAAGAATCTAATTATTACTTCAGTCTTATTGTTACAGCCAAAGCAGGAACAATAAGGCAGTTGAAATTGTTATACATGCACTCCATCTCTCCCTGTTCCTGATCTTATACTCATCTTTCCTTCTCTTCTCTTTCCCATTATCAGTGTTTCTGTTCTGGGGTGGGAAAGTGGGGAACAACAAGTTGCCAGCACCCAGACCCTTCACTGAGAGGAACAGGATGCTCGTGTTGATGATTTTTTTTTCTTTACTGTAGGATCCACTTGGATCTTTTTATATGCTTGCTAATACACTTGCATATCTTGGTCTTTGTGGGTCTCCAGGTTCATGTTAATCATGATTTACTATATATGATACCCTTTATGTGCTTCAGATAGTCATTCTTTCTATTCTTTTTCACTCAGATTTGACCATCTCAAGGTCTGCATTTCTTTGATGGCCTTTTAAGGAGTTGTTTATAGCTGTGCAGCCTTCAGAGCCAGACTGTGACCTATCCTTTGTCATCCCTTGTCTGTACCCCTCCACAATGCATCCTCTGTCTTCTCCTCTTAAGATCTCTGCTTAAGTTGGCTTTGCATTTTCTATGCTATCTTATTTTGCTAAGTTTTTTAAAAACTATGGTGATATTAGAGAAAGATAAACCAAAGTAGAATAAAATTTAGCCTAGAGACCGAGACAATTAAAACCATTGCTGTTATGGTTAAATAAAGTAAAAGATTCAGGCAGGTCAGGAAAGCTCAGACAGAAGAGGCCTGATAAACTTCAGTCTTGAGGCCGTGAAAATTCAGTACAAAGCTTATGGCCTTCTACTAGCAATGATAATCGTGTATTCCAGAGACACACGGTTGTAAAACAGGTGGCACAGAGCAGATCCTCTGCAGTGGTATGGCCTAATGTTGAGCCTGCAATCTTTTGTGTTTGATTAGTTTAAGGCAAGTTTCTGACAAAAGACTGCACAGCTGATGACCTGGTACACTCAGAACTTAAATAATGCAGGCAATAATTGCTGTGGCAGAATGACAATGATAAAAGATATCTCCCCACAGTGCATTCACACTCCATGGGACAACTGGGTGGTGTTTTCCTGTTCAGTGATGGAGAAAAGACCTCCACAGCAGGTGTGTTAGAAGTCATGTATGGCCACTCAATCACCAAGGATAGTACTAAAATCAAAGCTGGAATCTTCTGCTTCAGGAACTAAGCATCAGCTGCAGAGACCAATAATATTCGGCACTTTAGTTTACATAGGATATTCACAGGTACTGGGACAAAGGAGGTCTTACTATTTTGATTTGGCAGCATTTTTATTTTTTATTTGTGTCTCATAAGGTCTTATCCTCATGATTAGCTTACTTGCTCTTAGCTCAGGACCTGTGGGGAAGGGTAGCAAGGTTTTAAGTTACCTTTCCACTGTGAGGAAAAAAAAACCTGCAGTGGAAAGTGAGAAAGGGACAGTCAGTGCTCTGTGAGCTAAGATCTTGTTTATGCTGGAGCAGAGGCACCTTTATTCTGATTCTTCCTCCTAGCACAGCTTTTTTATGTTACATGGGAAAGGTACCTTAAACCCTTAGTTCTTATTCTTCCACTATTGATCAGTGAGCTAAACACTACATTGCAGAAACTGTCTGTCTGCCTTCCTCTTATTTCTTTCCATCACCATGGTATATGCAATTTTTAATCTGTTTTTCAGCACATCTTGAGTCAAGAAGGGTAGAGGATTACCAGTGTTTTCTCAAAGGTGAACTCTGTAACCTAGAGACTGAGCTTTCCCTTGAAAAGGGAGAAATGGGATTGTAAGACTTTTCCTGAGGCTCAAGGGAGCAATGGATCCATTTTCTCCCCTTTCTAAACAAGCTATTTACAACAATCTCTACAACATTATTATTTTGTAAAAGCTGATATAATTCCCAACTGTGTTAAAAAAAAATAAACCAAACCCTCATAATTGCATTTTGTCTGGGGTTTGGAAAACTCTTGGAACATTTACAAGGTGAGACCTTTTAGAGAATTTAGCTGAAAGAAGCATATTTACTGATTTTTAAGTGGACTTATGTTGGCATCTAAAAAAAAAATTAAACTCAAAATAACATGTTTTGCAATAATTAAGCATTTTTTCAAAGAGTGAAGTCTCAAGGAAGACTTGAGTTTACATAATAAGGTATTATAACCCACTATGCAAAATACCTAGTCATCTTCAAAAGCATTTTGTGTATTGCATACCACTTACAGAGACAGACTTTTACAAGCAGCCAGGCAGAATATCAAATTAGATGTCTCCTAACAATTTTTATTCCTTGGAATGGGTAGAGTTACATGAAGAAATGGAAAAGAACTAGAGTAAAACAATGTGTTTCAGCAGAGAAAGTACAGGCTGCAGTGTGTCCCACTGCATTGCAGGTTATCCAAAGGGAAGCACATATAATTTTCTCAAGCATAAAATCATCCACTAAGCTCTTTTTTTGAGGTGAAAGGCTACTGGCAGTCGCTGTGGACATTATGAGGAAGAGCAAATGCAGACTGAACATCAGGCTAAAGAGTAACTGGATGGTAGAAATTTTTTTTTTTTTAGGAAACATGAAAACCACACTTTAAAAAAAAAAAAACTGATAAACCTAAGATTGCCTGCTGAAAATGAGAATATTGTGGAGATGTCTCAGTTTCCTCTTAGTCATATAAGAAATATTCAACCAAAGCTAAGATAACTGCCCTGTACTCCAGCTGAGACTGTAAGACTGGGATGACAAAATGACAAAGGTGTGCAACACTTGAAAACTGGGCAGGTATTTTACACTGGGGCAGTACTTGTCAGGACAAAGGACATGTGTTTGTGAGGGACATTGCATATCTGCACTAAATGTTGGAGTTCTTTTCCATTCCTCTCAAACTCCACTCTCCTCTATGAGTGACCTGCCGAGAGTTAAGATCAGTGGCTGTGTTTCTGTGGGTGTTGTGAAGCATGATACGTACATAACAGTGACCTCCTGTTTCCTTGCCTAACTGTCCCTTTACATCCATGAGCTGAAAATAATACTGTTATAACAGCTGTTATTTATGAAATCCCAGTATACTGCCATTTTATCAAATATAAAGTGTTATATTTGCATGCATGCACTCATCCATTTGGTTTTCACTTTAGCTTACCTGAAAACCATCCAGAGAGACTCAATTCTTTATACAGTCAAAAAAAAAAAATTTGCAAAGATGTCAAAAAGCAGATTTTAAATTGTATCCCGTTATTTTTTTGGTTTTTTTTTTTTTTTTTTTTTTTTTTAATCCCAGAAAGCACATATTTGCATTATTGGCAGATAAATTTGTAAATCTGGCCCCTGATTTATATCTCCAACACATATTGTCACATTATCTATGTATTTCTGAATTTTCTTCTTCTTGTATTTTGAACTGTCACATCACTGTTTTCCCTTTGGGTTCCATGGACAAGGCAAAAAAGTAAGAATCATTGCAGTATCTGGAAGAACAGGAGGTTGTGAATCCCATTAGAAGCAGAGAAAAAGGTGCTTTGGGTCACCTAGTCTGACCTTTGCATTCTGCAGTATTACTCATACAACTTACTGGCTAACCTCTCTATCTAACCTTCTTTTGACAGTTTGTAATTTGAAGTTGCTGAAGGTGGGGCACACAACTATTTTCAACTTGAATATCAGCAGGAAGGAATAGGTATGAAAAAAGTGCAGAAGTTTGCAGCTGCAGTTTAGCAATTCTCACTGCTTTCAGCCTTTTATTTTTTTTATTTACTAGTGATACAAAAGTTTAATGTCATTTTAAACCATGAAGGTACCACTTTTGATGCAGATGTATTTTTTGCCAGTAGAGAGATCTTAAGGAGTCTCTGGACTGATTAAAACTGAAAAATAATGTAGTATAGCATAGATATGATAAAGTGCCTGTGACATAATAAATTTCTCACTGATGTAAAAAACCATATTTTTTTATAGTTCTTGGACACGATCATCTTTTATGTTACTCTCAGTTGAATGACAGTCATACTTTTTAAAAAATACTCCTTTTTTCTTGTTAAGGAAAGGGAAAGGATGGAGGCAAGAACAGAGGATAAGGATCATTAAAAACATGGATATCCAGACTTCTACTGGTAGGATTTTTTTTAATATCTCTTGAACTGTTTTTTCCTTAAGCATAATTGTCTCTTTGAATTGCCATCCTTGAGTACTGTGATTTACAGTCTTAAGGCCAGAAAGACATTTATGATGATCTTTTAGTTTGACCTCATGAGTGAAACAGACCACAGAATTTCATCCAGTGATTACTTCAGTGGGGAGGATTATTATTTCCAGCTATATAAATTAATTTATTTCCTTCATTAATTTTAAAAGCCTTGAAAATATTTATAGATTGTGATCTTAGTCTTCCCTGTTTGAAGGCCTTTGTTTTTCAACATGGATAAAATTATGCTGTCTTGTTGGGTCTTTCATATTGTTCTGTCTTTATATTAAATATATGAAGTCTTCAAGAAGTTCTAGATTCATGAAACTAATGAGATTGGTTTTAGCTTACTTTCACAAATGGATTTATTTTATCTCTGGTTAAAATATAAAAATAGATAGAAAATAATAAAGCACAAATGCTGCTTTTAGTAGTTTAAAAAAAGAGAAAATAACTGAATTCAAAAGGGGTAAAAAGCTGTAATGATTCCTTGGAAGTAATGTGTCAATGATGTGAAATTTAAATAAGAGTAATCTATTCATGTTCAGGAAATCTCAAAGGGGCAGTGCAAAGCCATGTACAATAATTACATGACCTCCTCTTTGGAAAACTCCCACAATAATCCAGCAACAGTGAAATAAAAAAAAGATGATTACATTTTTAATAAGTCTCTCATCTCATCAAGACTTCACATGAGTTTCAGTTTTAATTCAACATACAGGCAAGCATAGTAGGTGATCTTCTCATGTTCAGTCATGTAGATTTCCTTTCTAAATACATCTTCTGAATTTACAATAAATATTATTCTTTATTGATATTGTTAACTATGTAGTTGCTATCCTATAAAACGTCTTTATTCTGCATTCTCTCAACTCACTCAATTCATCAAGTCTTAAAGTGTGAGTAGAAACTCTGGGAAATAAACCAGGTCTTTATAGCCATACATAGACTGTAAAGTGTGTGTATCACACTCTGTATGTAGATTTAAATGAAATTTCTTGAAATGACAATGTTATGGGTTGTATAGCTGTTGCCAAGCACTCTTAATTTCCAGAAAGTTAAGGTTCTTTAAAAGGCAGGTACACAAAGACAATATTACATGTCTCTAAGGCTTGCTCCTACTGACTTAATAAATTCTGGCTGCAGAATCTTCATCAGTTTAAGAGTTTGAATTATCTTTATAATTGTTATAATATTTATAATAATGTTATAATATTTATAATAAATGATAATAGTTATAGCCTAAATTAGAAATTACAATTGTTACAATAAATCATTATGGTAGTTTATCATTGTCTCTGCAGGAGACAGTAGTAGCATAGCATTTCTGTAAGAAAATGTGTTTGTTTTTATTTCTAGTGCAGACATATGCCCACAAGTCCATAATGAGTCCTTGGAGATAGTACAGCATGTGACTTAGTAAAGAAATTAATAAAATCAAATGCTTTTGTCCTCAAAATGTTGAATGTATAGACTTGTGAAGAAATTGCTTCATGGGTTGATATTTCAGCTATCCAGAGAACTGTTGTGCTTGTTATTTTCTAGCTGACGCAAGCACAAGAACATTGTGTCAAAATGGCACCATAGAAGTGAGCTTAAATTAGCAACCAACCTTGATCCCCACATTGAAAAGCTACTTGAAATGTGATTAAAATTGAAGAGTGAATAATGAAACACAGACCATTTTGTTGAAATACATGATTTGAGGAGCTACTTATGCACACATCCTGTTTGGCACAAAACTGTAAAAATGAGATAAAGATATCTTTACGTTATACTTACAACTCATCTATTCTTACTATAACTACTATCAGCAATACACATTTTATTCCGATGACAAATGTCCCATACTACAAATGACACACCTTTTGTTTTCTTTTTGTCTCTTTGCATCCTACTCTTTGTATGTTGCTGGTAACTGATAAAGATTGAGTTGGAGGAAGAAACCAGTCCAGTCATGTTCAGTAGGCAATCAAATGTGTACTAGAAATCTGGAAAACATGTGAATACAGAGTGAAGGTTGTGGTGTATGGTTACTGGTTGTACTGATTTAATTCTGCTTTGTTTTGAAAAGAAAAGAATGGGTCCTCACTGAAGTTAGATACAGAACTAGATGTTGATGATTCTTCTGGAAGGTGACATTCTTGGCATCTGCAAAACATGCCAGCAGTAGAAGACTCATGAGTAAGACAGGGATATGCTGTTTGTTTCCCAACCTTTTCACGGTGTTTTGAGGTTCTACCAGTAGATGGTGATAAATAATGAAGAGGCAAAAAAGAAAAAAGCTGACATTGAATTGGACTGAAAGAAGGTAGCCATTCCTTCTTCCTCCAGACTCATTCTCTCTCCTGCTCTGGGACATGGAGTGCATTTTGAAGATGGCACACTGAGCACTGTGTAGAGTTTAACTTTGTAGCTGCAACTTTGAGCCTGTAAATGCCATTGCAGACTCTACTAGAGACTTGTAGTAAGAATATTGGAAAAGATGAAAGGAGTACTAGAGCTGGAAGGGGAACAGGGCAGTGGAAGGAACTTGGGGCTGAAAAATAAAGAAAATTCAAGCTGTAGGGATTAGCAAAATGTGAAATAGTTTGGGATCAGGGAATTAGGGAAAATGCGAAGAATGGAGATGATTAAAGACTTGTTTGTGTTGCATGCAGAGAACTGGAAATGCTCTTGAAGCTTGTCTCTTGCTATTTGCAACATGCGTCACTTGCTTGGCAAATTATTTAGCACACTATAAAATGTTTGCCGTGTTCTCAAATTACAGTCACAATCTCCTTTATTAGCTTACCTTTTTGTATTCATGTGCATTTCTAGTGGAAGTTTGTTAGAACAAAAATACTCGTGTTTATGCCTTTCAGTGTCTGATGAGCATTTACTATTTCTTTTACTCACTTTGTAAATGTCCTCAGATTTGCTAACCTAACATTATTATGCATTTATAAATCACTTTGGAATGTGTGCTTATTAGTACTGTTTCCAAAGACATTTAAATCACATTTGGGATCTTACTTATAACCTTCAATGAGCATCCAGTTTGTGTAAGCAAATACAATTTTTCTGTCAGCAGAGCTAATACAGACCTAGAATTTCAGCTAACAGTCTTCTGAAAAGCCCATAGGATTAAAAAAAATAAAAGTCCCTTTGTGAATTTTTCATTTTTGGCTGAAACCCAGTCTAACAGCTTCACAGAAACAAAGAGAGGTTTAATATATTTGAGATTTATATTGTGGTAGATACAATTGCATAATTTGCTAGACATTTCTGCATAATGGTGCTATAATTCCTGTTGTTAAAATTTGCTGTTGAGTTTAGCCATCATTATAACTAAATTCTCCTGCAGACTATAACAGCAGGAAACACTGGAACAATATATTCATCACAACAAATTAAATTAGCAAATAATTTCCAAGATTCTGGGACAGTAAAGATAGAAAAGATGTAGCACAATGAACCAGTTTAGGTTTCTGCTGATCTGAGTTTATTCCCTGCTACATTTGAGATCTAAGGTCTGAAGATGTGTGGGGGTAAGCAATGACTAGCTAACTCTTTCAGTACTGCTCACTTTTCCTCTAGTTCCCTGCTGAATAGAAACCAAATATTTAGGGATTCTGAACTGGAAAATGGTGTTCTGCTACTGATAGCTCAAAGCCATCACAATACTGACTAATCTTTAACCTGAGTTTAAAAGATTGCTTGCAAATGAGGGTGCTCATTTCCGCTGTGAACCTCATTCATTTATTATCAAAAGCCATTCATGACAAAAGTAATAAGAACAACTCCAGTGTAAAAAAAAAAAAAAAAAAATCAAGCAAAATCAGGCTTTCCTAACACAGTCCAAAAAATGTGCTATTGGATATCTTCAAAACCAAATCTTCAACAATGGATACACAAAGTCAGTAGCAATTCTGGCCGGAGCATCTCATCAGATAAAGTTTAATTTCCCATGGTAGACTATGCTACAGGAGAAAAATTTCTCATATGCCTAATGGTTTTCCCTTAAATTAAACATGAATCTAACTTTTTCCAGTTTAATGCGAGCATTATGAGTCCATTTGAAATAATCTGTCTGCTTTCCTCCTTCCTTCAAGAAGCTGAAGCTAGACAATAATTGCCTTCTTCCTTTCTCTGCTACTGAAGGATATTGATGCAGATCCCCCCAGTGTATTATTAGACCAGTTTTATTTCAGCATCATTCCAATGAATTCAATGGAATTACACAATTTTAATTCTGGAAAGTTGGAGGGGTGAATTAGATCTGTAATTGTGTTTGCACCAGAAGATAAATTCTCATTAGTATTTTTCACTTGTATCTAAAACACTTGTGGAAAACATTTTACAGAGGTAGATTATCTTGTACTCTCAGTTTATTTGCTCTATTTCAGGCTGTAGAATGTCCCATAACAAAGTAAAGTGTTCAAGAAATCGCAGTGGGAAAGAGAATAGTGTGGTTCAGAGCTGCTGGGGTGCAGGCTTTGCTGCAAACACCACTGCAAACATTGCTTGGGAATTTAAGGTATGGTGGACGTTTGACTTTGGGACACAAGTCAAAAGGCAGTGAATAACAGAGGCTTCTGATGTTTCTGGAAGAACCTACAAGGAAGTCATAAACTTTTTTCTTTCCTTCACAACTATTTGGTGACATAAAACGTGTCACATACTTATGCAGAGATGCCAGTGGGAGTACAAGTTTTTGATATTAAGGTAGAGGGATAAAATACAATAATAAAACTTGAGTTATTACAGCGAGGTGGATTGGTTCCAGCAGGGTTTCTGTCTCCGTAAAATGTGGGAAGGTTTTTGTTTTTTGGAAGAGGAGAGAATCACTTAACCTTTATGATCATAGTTACTGCTTGTGATCACAAGTATGTGTGTGAGAGAGCATGTGTACAGGGAAAAGAATTTTTTTTTTCTAGGAACTGGATGTAAGACAAATTTTAACAGCATTTCTTTTCCTATGTCTTTGGAAACATACCCTATAATCTTTGGCATGATTTTGGCAGGAAGAGTGAACAAATTTAATTTATATTGGAAAATTCCTTACTACAGATGGACAATATAGAGAGAAGGATTTGGATCAGTTTCTTAAACCAGAAAGATTTTTTTTTTCTTTCGTATATCATCAAATTATGCTATCACTATGAAGGAAGGGTTTTTTATTAGGTTTTCAAAAAGTTAAAGATATGAATTATATAGGAGTGATACATCTCACTGTCAAATAATGATCTGTGAGTGTGAATATGCACTGGATTTTCACAGCTCTAATTTTAAGTGATGTCTTAAACCAGTAATTGGAAATTCTTTCATGGAAGATAAAAACCTTGTCTGAAATGTGATTTCATGGTTTGCTTTTGAATATAATATTGGGACCTTGTGAATCTTTATTGCATATTAAAGGCATGTTTCCTCCTAGTCAAAGAAATCAGGGATGTAGGTACACTATTTAATGTATTGTATGTAAATGTGGGGAGTTATGTTACATGTGCATAAACCCAACAGCAACATTACAGGTACATTATTAACTCATTGTCTCAATCAGAGAAACTAACTTTCTGTCACAGAAGAGCCTGGGAAAGAATTTTGGATAAATCTTCAAAATTTTGGTTGAGAAGGCATGAGCTTCTCAAAATACTTGGTAGTTTATCTCAAGCCCAGTCAAGTTGCTTTAAATTACATGAGGCACTCTTAATAAAATAAACTGAGAGATCTGCAGAGTTGAATAGGCTTTAAGCAGCAGACATACAATCTTGTCAAAACGAAGGCACTCTTAGTCAAATATACATTTCATTGCTGAAGGCTTAAGTGCCCAGAATTTAAAGTGCCTTCAGAGTAGAGCAACCACAAACCTGTTGTTATTTATGTTTTCAGTTCTTTATTTGTGCATCTAAAATGTGAGTTTGAGATAACACAAAACTAAATTGTTCTGTGGATTTAATTCTATCTGATCTCCAAAGAATTAGTTGACCTGTAAATCTGTCTTTGTGAATCAGGCTCATGTGCTTAATAAACCTTAAACAGCCACCTGATAAAGCCCACAGAGGTGAATTTTCACAGATTCTTCACACTCTTAGAAACTGGTCTTGATATTTTTCAATGGAAAGAAGTATGGAATCACCAAATGACTGCTTTAATGTTAAGTTCTGCCAAGTTATTATAAATAAATAAATAAAAAAACCAAACCCAAAACCCAGCAATGTTTCTCAAAACAATTCCAGGAAAAAGATCACATTCAAGACCGTGGTAGGAATCCCCCAAGTTACTCTTCATATATTCTCTACTGTTCATATTATACTCCTGTCCATAGCTTGTTTTTTTATCTAGCCATGTTTCTTCACCTGTCATATATTTCCATGATTTCAGAAAGTATTAAAATATGTAGGACAACTGTTTTTTCATTGTGTAGATGTAAATTTTTTTTTAAAAAAAACCAACTTATGCTTTCTAACAGTTGCAATAGTCAAGCATATTAGCTATTCTCTTTGTGGTATGAATTTTCTATAAGATGGATGATTTTTCTGGCTATTAGAAGGGCTTTGTTTCTCAGTTATTATTTATGTTTGTTCTTTCTATTTTCTTAAAATAAAGAATACAAGCTGCTCAGTGGCTGAAACAAATCCAAATGTCATGAAAAGTGAAGATTTTTTAAAACCTTCTAAGAATGTTGAAAAATATATATTTGTATGACCATTGAAAAAATTACAAATGTCGCTTTTTATTTAGCTAAACCATGACTTCAAGGTAATATTAGATCTGAACAGATGTGCATGGTATTTGAAAGAAACTATGCAAATATTTCAAAGCACAATCACCATAAGTTGAATTTGACAGAGTAGAACAGATGTATCCACCTGTTAAGAGACTAGACTATCAACACTAGGGATGCAAGATGTGATTGAAGTCCATAATGGGAGCTGTTTAGGAATGCATCCAGGCTAGCAGGAGGTAGGAGAGATTTTGATTACTGTATCATTTCACTTTTTCCCAAAGCGATCAATGAGTTGAATTAAGCAAACAGAATAGGACATCCAGGATCACTGAAGGGGGGATGAATATCCTACATTATGTGAAAACATTGCAGAAATTATACCTGTCTTCCAATAGTGATGAAAGAAAGAACAGGAGGTTCCACAGGGGTTGCAGAATACAGCGAACTTAACAATCTTTATTTATTTTGTTTAAATTTGACATCCTGAAAAGCAAGTAAAATTATTGATTCAACAACCATAGCAATGTTAGTAATTATTAATTTCTCTTTGAGCCACTTCAATAAGCTGTGAGAGTAATCACCTAAAAGCATACCCAATGCACAGCATATCACATTCATTTTAATGTGAATTTTGTTCAGCCAGGATTGGAAATAACTTCTGCCTCCATGTATTTCTTAATAAAGAATGGGAGCATAACAAAGATATGGATCAAAGTCAGATTTTTTTTAAAGGCAGAGAGAAGAAGACAGGTATTGGGGTGGATTTCCATTTTCATGAGGAAAGAATAGTTTATTTTTTTTTTCTTCACAAAAAATAGCCTAGTAAAGTGTATAGCCCTTCTGTTTGCTATCTCCTGTCTCTTGAGGACTCTTCACTACTTCATCCCTTTCATGCTGTCTTTACTGTAGACCAATATATCTGTAGAACAATAAAATACAGATTTTCTCAACTTCTGAATTTGCAAATTAAGATCTAATTCAGTGTAATTGTTGATGATAAGTTGTGAAGCAAACATGACATGGCTTGAGTTTCAAATGTTGGTTTAGTGATATAAACATTAATAATGAAAAGTTCAATTGTGGCTTTCCACATTGAAAGATGTTTTATGTAGATATGAATGGGGAAAAATGAATGTGCCAATATGTTATTTAGATTCCACTGTTGTTACTATTTAAGTATCTTCTCATAGATTGCTATCTGTGATGTGTGCTATTAATGTGCAAGAGTCCAAAGTGACAGGCAAAATTTGAATGCTTGCAGGTATCAAACAGGTAGTTTTATATCTATGAACAGTCAAAGGAAGTTAACTATGAACCATCCCTAACACTGGAAGTCCTCAAACTTCAGATAAACCCTGAGTAAAACTTTTATACATTATAGGAAAATTACTTTTGAATGCTCTGACTGTGGCAGACCTGGCACTGAAAGATTAAAAATACAAGTAATTCTCTGGGTTCTCAAAGCTATAGCAATTGCTCTATTCTGACCTGTTGTATTTGTTACTTCTGGACTAAAAGAGCACAGAAAAATGTCAGAACAGGTTGTGGAAGTACACAAAGAAAAATAAGGAGGGTGTATTAGAGAAATCCTGTGGGTTCATCTTCCTTCAAGTGGAGCGAGAGAAAACTTTTTTCTATATGGATCTTTCCACATGGAATTCTTTGCTCAATTTTTAATAAATTATGCTGCATGAAATTATACTTTTGTAGTTCTGTTTTTGACAGCTGATAAATCTGTTATCAGAAGCCAGTCTTGTACAATTCTGTCAGCATTACAGTATAATCATCTGTTTATAGCAGTTGGCTTGACCTATCTTTTTATCTTCTAGTTTATTCAGAATATGTTTAGCTTTCTAGAAATTTTATATTAAACTGATGTCAGAAATAAGGAAGGAATAAAAACTCTTGCATTAAAATTGTTGATTTCCCTTTGTTCCACTGTGACCACTTTTTAGCAGTTAAACCACATATCTCCTCAGGAGGAATATACACATATAAACTATTATCAGACCAATTTTCTGAAAGCTGTTACAATCAAGAGTGATCTGATAAAGAAAAATTGCTTTTAATCTCAAACTTTTATATAATTATTGTATGGGTCTCGAATCTTTAGCCTTACATGAAGGTATAAACCATTTTCTTGGGAAGATGAAGTAAGGCAATCTGCAACTAATGTTGATAGTTCATTTCCTAACCTTATAAATTCAGATTTATAAGCATCTTTTCATCATTGGGATGTAATGGTTAAGTAGTGAAAGTTTGCAGTGCTGATTGGAACGACAATATGAAATTGTACAGAAAAAGATTTTCTTATCAGAAGCCACCTTCTAGATTGAATATTTTGTTTCCTATCACAATTAAACTTTACATTCCTAATGGTTACCATTCTATAGTAAATAATTTCAATAATGTTATTAAAGGTGCATTTTGTACTTCTAATAGTAATTGCAAACTGTGAATAATAATAATAATAAAAAAGTAATTTTTCAAGTCCTTTGTCTCTCCTCAGAAGAAACTTGCAGTTGTAATGATCTGGATCAAGTGGTTCTATGCATTTTCAGAGAACATTCTTGTGGAAAAAACAGAAGACTACCAAACATTTTCATGTTAACCAGGATGAAATCAAAACCAAATCCCAGAGTAAAAGTCAGTGAATTAGAGTAGATAATTTTTCATTTCAGAGCATAATATGAGTGTATAGTATAAAGAGCTAGAAAAGGAAAAAAAAATATGGTTTCCTCTGCCCATATATTGTGGCTATGGTAATTTCAATCAAAGCAGTTGAAAGGCTTTTGAGTCAGAACAATAAGCACACTGCAGGACTGTGGTACCCAAATGATGCCTTTCTGCTGTCTACAAGTATGTAAACAAGCTGCTTTTAGTAATGTTTTATCCATTGTTAAAATGAATAAAGCTGTGGCTGTAAACACAGCAGAAAGACAGGATGGGTTTTAAATACTTTTGTTCCTGCTGAGCCATTACCAACACCTGCAGTTAAAATAATTATTTTAAATGTTTTTCTTTTTAAAAAAAGGAGTAGTTAGCAGTAGACCTGTCTTGTTATGGTAAATTAACATCTGCAGTTAATATGATTCCCGTTGGTTGTAAACATCCTAAATTAAAGCTTGTTATCTCCTTTAGAAGATATGTTTTATGATTTCACCTGTTTTGTAGAAAGATAATTAAGCATTTTACTGAAGTACAGGTTGGATGACTATGATCTTATTTTAGCCACCACAGAAATCATGGAATGTTTTTACAGCAAATATTATATTTAATTAAAGCCTATCCTGAAGTAAAGCAAGCATAACCAATGAAGATAGAAAAAATGGATTAGAGGTTCTGAAACAGAAAGGAAGACAAGAGCTGAATATAAGTTTTGGGTACCTAGTGATCTTTTAAAATTTATTTAAAGAAAATCTTTTATTAAAAATAACATGAATAATCATCCAGGGGGAATATGAAAAAGAATAATACTCAAAGAATTAAAAGGGTAACTATGGTCCTTATTTTGCACTATAATTAATGATGGAGCTACTATTGATTTTATGTTATCACCAAAAAAACCTAGAGAGGGCTTCTTTTTTTTTTCCTACATGCAAATTATATATATAAAAAAAGTTTACAAATAATTTAGTATAACTTCAAGATATTTCTCTATATCCTGTCTTTGTACGTGCACTATAACCTGACAAGATCAGAGATAATCAATCTCTCAGTCTAGTGTTATTTTCCCAATTTCTGTCAGAATTCAGCTCTATCAGAATAAACACTCCAAATAAGCTCTGCTAGTTTATATATAGCAGAATAAGCTCTATAAGCCTAACATCTTAGCAAAATTACTTGAAATATTTGGTGGCTCTGAGGCTTGAGTGATTTATATCAACTGAAGAAGCTGCTCTGTGTTGTAAATTGTCTCCTTGGTTTCATGACTGTTTTACAGATTTCATTATATGAAACCATTGGCACTAATACCGACATAAGAATGTGATCCTGCTGTATCCTGCTGCTTATTCCACAGTTTTCATCCTATGGAATATCATGTCTTTGTTTGTGACTGTACAGATATTCACCAAGGTGTGAACAAAAGAACTGATCTGATGTAGAAAGAGCAAACAAATATTGGTGAGAATATCTTCAGTGGCACTGTTTCTGAAGTCTTGCAAAATGAAGTCATGGCATTTATACCTTTTTATTCTGTTTTTGTGAAACATTCAAATCTACAAGTACTTCATTTTATAATATTTTTTTAATCATCAGTTTCCTCTTTAAAGATTTGAAATTATCTCTGGCTGAGTCTAATAATATCACTATGGTCTTTTGTATTTATTTTCTGCAAATACTGCAATGGCTGAGAGCCCCCCAAAAAGTAAGAAATAGTCACCTAAAAAATCCAGGGAGTACTGGTCCAGCACAGAAAGATCTCTTCAAATAGAATGCCTCAAGCTTCTCTGTTTTAGAAGCAAGATGATGTGAGAATTGCTTTAGTTAAATTAATATCTGTGTGTTTTTCTCCTTTGTGAACTTGATTTAGGAAAAGCCTCCAGCAGAGTATAAGCAACGTTAAAAGAAACAAAACAGAGAAGCACGTTTCTAAGTATTGTCATCTTATATTTTTTCTGACAGCTATTTCTGGCAATAGGGGGAATTTGGAAGGGGTATCTGGGCAATTTTCTTTTCAAATCATGGAGAATTTCAGTGATCTCCCTAGCATCATTCATTTTCTGACCACAGCATTCTGAGCTGCCTTCTCTCTTATTTAATCCTGCTTCTTCTTTCATCCATTGAACTTCATTGTTCAAGCTTACCTTTTCAGGAGTTTTTAGTTTTCTCAAAGATCAGAAGCAGTTCTACTGTACACTTAGTTCCACAGAGAGCTGTGAATGATGCCACACAATTCCCTTACTCAGAGATTGAGGGCATCACCCCTATCATAAAGCAGCTACTGTTGAGGACCAAGATTAGTTTCCATCACCTGTGGCTGGCTGGTTCTCCCATATCACAGCATGAATATAGCATTGTCAAGACTTGGGGCAGATCTCTGCTTTTTGTGTTTAATTTTGCTATCTCTTTTTTTCCCTCTCAGTGAATTCTAACAAGTTTTTTGAGTACTAGGTGCTGCAGAGCTGCCACTGTGAGCACCCAAGCTATTCTAGTGGCTGTTCCAGGAAGGGCCAATATTTTCTTTTAAAAGAAAAAATACAGTGATGACAGTAATTACGTAGATTGTATTTCAGGGTCAAAGGAGAACAATTCTTAAACCACGTCTCTAATTTAAATGCTGAGGCTGGCATTATTTTTCTCAGTTCATTTACGAACTGACTGGAAAACAGTGAAGGATGTTATTAAAAGAAAGCAGTTAAAAGTTCAAGCCACTAGGATTTATGACCTCTCTACTGTGAAATAACGCTTTTTTTTCCCCCCCCCTAATTTTAAATACTGTTTCAGCCAATTCTCTGGTTGAGAATGTACTGATTTTTGAAGGGCATTTCTGATGCCTTATATCAAAGTCAATGAGCAATGTATTTTTTCTCCAGCTTGTATAATAGATCTGTGCTCTCTTTAAATCACCCGTGATCTAACCATGTGTAAAGGAACTTTTAATACCTATTGCACCCTATAAGCTCTTGCTGAAAAAATCTAAAGAAGAAAAACCAAAACATTCTGTTATATTAAAACAGGAATATTATGTTACTTACCTGGAATTGACTGATTTTTGGGAAATGCAGTTTAGAATAAAAATACTTACAATATTTATAAAAACCTACAAAATTTGTCATGAATATCCAATGTTTTTCATTATCTGAGTGATTATCTTTGGGTTACTTTGAGGTATATTCTAAGATTATCCAAAGTGGTGTAATTTTGTTTGCTTCATAGTGAGTAAAATCACATTCCATATTTATAAAATATCTGAACACTGTGTACCTGAAGTAGCCTCCAGCATTTCAGAATAAGGGCAGAATGAGAAGGAAAGTGACTGGATTATCTGTGGGGATACAAGTGCCTTTTTTGCACTGAGATTTTAAAAAGGAAATAGTCTTGTTTAATGGGAATTTAAACTTGTTAATAATTTACCAGAAATCTCAGTTTAGGAAATTGAGAGAATTGATTGCTTCCAAGACAGATGAAAACCCCCCAAGGATTCTGATAACTTTGTGTGATTTGAAAATATTGCCAATTATCCTTAGATACAATAAAACTTTTTATCAGTTTAATCAAGGAACTGATCATTGTGAAAGATTTACCTTAAACTTTTTGGGCTTCTACAAAATAGTGACATCTGTTTGATGTCAAGTACAGAAACTTGTTTTCCTGCTTCACGAAGCTTACAAAATCTTTTCTAAAGCCTTGGCAAACAGACAGAAAAATGTGATTATACATAATCCAACTGTATCTTAATTCCCAGCAGACCCAACTTTTATAGCCTCATTTTAATGAGATATTATTAGCAGCTTCAAAACTGTTTAATTAGAATGTTGTCATCATCCTTAGATCAAATACAGGGTTATGAACATGTCAGTGATGTTTATTTTCTATTTTTGTTTAAATAAACAACCTTAAATCATGGCTTTGGATAGTCTTAGGAAGCCCTTAATATTATATATCTTAAGTATCTGTTTATGAAGAAAAAATGCATGTATTTTTTCCTTAAGGTATACTTTTGTTATGAAGACGTAGGTTCATGACTGGTATGTGTGTGCTTATGTATGAGTGAGAGCAGTTGAATCACAGACCAATTTCTAAAATTCAGCGTCTGTATTGAGAATGTAAAGTGTGTTTATTTGTGGATAATTCTCAATGTATTTGTAAAATGAGATTTAAGGTTGGAAATATATAATTTTTTACCAATATTTTATGAACTGGGCAGCTCTGCCTCCAACACAAATAGAACATGAAGCTGTTGGTGGTGAGTCTAGAGGAGGGCCATGAAGATGATGAGAGGACTGGCGCACCTCTCCTGTGAAGACAGACTGAGAGAGCTGGGAGAAAGCTCCAGGGAGACCTTATAGCAGCCTTCCAGTACCTGAAGGGGCCTACAGGAAAGCTGGGGAGAGACTTTGTACAAGGGCATGTAGAAAAAGGACAAGGGAGAATTGTTTTAGGCTGAATAGGGGTAGAATTATAGTAGATATTAGGAAGAAACTCTTCCCAAGGAGGGTGAAGAGAGACTGGGACAAGTTGTCCAAAGAAGTTGTGGATGCCCCCTTCCTGGCAGTGTTCAAGACCAGGTTGAATGCATCTTTGAGCAGCCTGATCTAGTGGGAAGTGTCCTTGCCCATGGTAGTGGGGTTGGAATTAGATGGTCTTTTAGGTCCCTTCCAATCCAAACCATTTTATGATTCTATGAGACAAGCCCAAACTACGTCAACAGCAAGGCTATGGGAGTTGTGTATTCTGTCACTGATAACTAAAAGTACACTAATTGTTCCACTCATTAGTCTAAATTCTAAAGAGAAGGGAAGAGTCTTTGTCTAATTGACATTCATTCTTTATTTGGCACTGTATTAAAAAGGCTCCAGCTAAGTCTTTTTTTTGCTATCAGGAAATCAATTCTTTCATGGTTTTGTACCTTATCTGTCTGGTATAATGTACACCATCCTGCCTGATAGCCCCAGCCACCACTACTACCATTATTAAAGCTCCTTATCGACCCATATTCATTCCATCATTTGCCCTTAATGAACCTGCTGCACACAAAAAGGCTCGATATGGCAATACGTGGCTGCCATACTTAAGTCTGCATCAGCCTTGGACTTACTGATCTGCAGTCTTTTGCTTTGTCCTGAACAGTTTCCCATAAACTTTGTAGATGTCAAGAACAGCCTTGTAGGAAAAGTTTTGTATCCTGTTTTGTAATGCCTTTTTTTCTGGTTGCAAATATTGAAGTGAAGACAGGAAAACATGATTTTTAGTTTCCTTCTGGTTCAAGGTTTTTTGTTGGTGGGTTTTTTTTTGTTGTTGTTGTTGTTTGTTGTTTTTTTGTGTTTTTTTCCAGACATATGGAGGAGATTATTGTATTTCTGAATCTGCAAAGTTTATCTTGTCATCACTTGAAAATGTTAATAGAAATGGAAAAGCCCTGTTCTTTTCAGGATGTTCTGCCCAGATCTTTACCTAAGCAGGATTCAATTGATTGCATGCACTTCCCAAATATTCTTACAAGCTTGGCTTCATAAAATTTTAAAGCAGTGAGATTCTGCTAGTTCCAGGGAGACAGTGCTCCACAGTGGAACATTGGCAGAATCTGTTTGTTTGGTTTTTTTCTGTCCCAATCCATGGCTCATTCACACTGTGTATTGCATCTGCACCAGAACCCAGGGTTTAACCTGTCTAAGCTTAAGCTGAAAGTAAAAATCTCAGATCCCTTTCTTATTGTCCATAAACTAGAAAACCTGCTGTTTTCTCAAGGAAACAGAAATGGGTAAAAATATTTTCTACCTTTTGGTGGTTTTACTGTGTCTGGATGCCAGGTGCCCCCCAAAGCCACTCTATCACACCCTCCCCAGCTGGATGTAGGGAAGGAAATATAATGAAAGTCTTATGGGTCAAGGTAAGTACAGAGAGAGATCACTGACCAATTACTTGCACAGGCAAAACAACCCTGACTTGGGGAAATTAGTTCAATTTATTACCAATCACATCAGAGTAGAATTATAAGAAATAAAATGAAAATCTTAAAACACCTTTCCCCCACTCCTCTGTTCCTCCTGGGCTTAAAATTTCCCTCTATTTTCTCTGCCTCCCTCACTTAGTGGTGCAGGGGCATATATAGGGGAAATAGGGGTTGTGGTCAGTTTATCACACATTGTCTCAGTAACTCTTTCATCCTGCACCTGGAGCTCTTCCTCCCACGCCTTCTTCCCTGGCCTCGGTGTTTGCAGTTGTTGCTCTCACATATTCTCACTCTATGTCTGCAATGACGGGGGTTGAGCAGTTTCCCCAGCCCCCAAAATTCTTAAATTAGTATTAAGGGAATAATACCACAGGTATTGGCAGGCCTATGACTGTCAGCCTTTCTTTGACTGGTCTGTTTTGGCTTGATTGGAGTTTTGGTTTAGACTGCTTACTTATAAAATAATTGCTTAATAACCTGATGTCTGTCATCTAGTTTGTAGTTGTTCTATTTAACTTTGCACAGCTGTATGAAATAATTCCTATTAATAATTTGGTGAAAGTAGGCATAAAAAATAGTTGTTCTCTGTAGGAGTGAATTAATTCTTCAGTATAACTACAAGGCAATGTGGGAACTACAGGCTTAGGGTTGACAGAAGACGACTTCTAGGTGTGGACATAGGCTGATAACAGAGGCTCCATGAATATCAACCAGTAGTCAGTTACTAAAAGAAATACAAGCTGAAGAGCTGAACAAAACCATTTTTTGGGTAACAAAAAGGATGACTACTAATTGTCATATATACCATGGACTATATAAAGCAAAATTGTCTCTAACATAAAATTATAAGCCTGTGAAAAAAGAGCAAGGTCTAAAATATGTCAGAAAACTTTAGAAATATATTTGCCTAAGTGGACACGGGAATGGGGAGGAAGGGAAATCTGCCAATGGCAACATCCTGTGCCTTTGTCATTAATGTCACACTGCTCCTGGCTGCAGACCTCAGGGTTCTGCCAGATTTCAGACCTTTTCCCAGCTGAGCAAATCTGTTAACCTTAAAACCATAGGAGCAGTGGAGGGGTGGGAATAACACCAGAAAAAAGAGGTAGTTTTGCTGGATAAAACTTTTAACTCCAGTGTCATTGATTGGCTTGTTTTGTATTTAAAGTGTGTTACTATCTTTATAAATAGACTAATAATAATAGATTGCTGTATTTTGGTTACACTTTAAGATTTTTTTAGTTAGACTAATGGCAAATTCTTCACTTTTTATCCACAACAGGATCTTGCGTTCAAAAAAAGACCTAATAAAGTCAAATTCTTTAGGACCTTCATTGGAGAGCTGCAAAATGCTAATGCAAAGCACTTTTGCCATAGGGTTTGTCCCACCAAAGGAAATGATTTCATTTTTTTGCAGAAGAGGTGTGATGACTCTATATCAGCACCATCTTGTTAAGTTTTTTTCTGTTTAGTTTCCTTAGCTTGTATTTACAAAATTGATTTACAAATTTGTCATTCCAGTGCACTCTTAAATAGATATATTTAAATTAATTTGTTTTGGGAATTAGTGCAAATATGTAGAAAACTAGAAATTTTGCTAAATTGGTTTTTCTTTAGAAGTTTTCTCTGTTACCCTGCTAACTCTTCTGAATAGTAATTGATCATCTCTTGCTGTTACAACAGCAATCACTCTTATTTACATCCCTTCTTCTTCCAAGCAGCAATTAATAAACCCTAGATAAAGCCTTCATAAACCAACCTCAAGGTCACCAGCATGGATAACCAAACTGTATAAAGACATCTGTCTTTCTGCATACATCTGAGTAAATATGTGCAGAAACACAAAAAGGGGGATATCAAGCTGCCAAGGTCTTAAATTTGTTATCTTTTAATAATTTAAAGGAGGGGGGGATCTTAATCTGTTTAAAATGAGTTAAAATCTATGGTGTAGCTGTCCCGTATCAAAATCTCTGTTAACACACTTTCACACTAATTACTCCATCACTAAACCTAAGTAAAAAATTACATTTCAATAACCTTATGAAAACAGTAGCTAGAGATCTGCACAGAAATTGAAAAGTATCTAGGAAAATAAAATGTAATGTTTTAAAAATTTTAATAAATGAAATACTTCCATTTCAATAATGGTTTTGTTTACAAATTGACACAAGTTTGTATGAAATATTGAACAGAGAAGTAAGGAAAAATATGTCTTTTGAAAATGAACTAGGAACCTTTTTTGAAACAAAGGATCGAAAATTACTTTAGTAAATTTAGCATTAAAAATATAGTTCTCACTATCTTGACAAATGGACAATCTACAGCTATTGGTTATATAAATGGTGAATCATATTTATCATTGAAATCAAAAAGCTCACTTCTTATCTTTCTGACATAATAGTTTTGTGTCCTAAAAACTTTTTTTTTTGTTGTTTTTTTTTTTATTACCAAGAAGCACTCTTAAGCATCTGTTTGGTAAGAGAAAAAAATACCTTTGTTGCAAAGGTCTCAGATACTTTTGACTTTCATCTACATTCTTCCCAGCTTTTCAATAAAAATAAATATTTCAATAAAAATAAATATTCCACTATGTCTCACCAGCTCCATATTTGAAAATAAAATCTCATCTATTTAGCTGCTAATTAGTTTATCACTCACTTGACAGTAGCTTGTGTTAATCCCTTAGTTGCAGCATCACAACTCAAGGTCACACTTATTCACCATTAACTCCAAACTGCTTTACCAAGACAGAACAGAGTCCCTCTGTTCCTATGTGTACAGGTGCAACTTCAGTTCTTCATAAGGAGGCTTTTGACCTTGATGTGCCCTTTAGTGTTTAATTGCATCCACCATGTATCTAAATAGTTTTCTATTTCGGTCTCCAGTTTTCACATGTACTTAATTTATGAAGTCATTTTTTTGAGGTCTTAAGGTATATTAATTAATGTCTTACTCCAGGATCATATCAGTGTAATATAAGGCAATTAGGAAACCAGACAGAGCAAATGTCCTTTGTGACCTTGGCTAGCTCATTATTCATTATCCTTCAAGCCTTCGTAAGTTTTGGTGGGATAGTTTTGGACTTGGGCACACTCCAGAATTTCATTTTACTACACATCTGACTGAAGCAACATATTTTTGTCATTTCAAGTTTTAGAACTATCAATTATTTGTTCATTTTCTTTGACTCTGTAGCCTCAGCTTGTAAAAATGCACAGCTGGCTACACTTTTCAAATTGTGAGTAGTGCCTTTAATATGCTTGCATTGTGATCATTTGACATAATGGCAAATTTGGTTAAACAAGTGTACAGCTGAGGATGCATAGAGGAGAATTTTCTTAAGCATCTAAATTTTAATGTTAATTGCTTTTTTTTGCTAATGGCAGATTTCTCAAAGAAGGTTAATGCCTCATGAACTTAAAAGCCATCATTAATTTTACTTTTCTTCTTGTACAAGTGGTCTTGAAAGAGACAATGCAATAACTTAATTTTCAGTTCTGTCAAAACTAAAAATATTTTGACAAACCACCTGAAGCACGAGGACTGCTCTATCATGGTAATTTACAAATAACTCCCTTAAATGTAGGTTTGGGCCATAAAAATATTTTCTTCACCATACGGTATTACTGCATCAATACTTTAGAATGATGTGTTAGTTACTCCTGGTGCCTACAAGAACAGTGAAGAGAGTTATAAATGAACAAAACAATGGAGTTTCTCTGAACTGTGTAAGGGAAATATTTTACAGCCACTCTCAACACCTCAAGTTTAAGTAATATCCATGAATAAACATTTCTAGTGATCTGTGGGAGAAGAGATTTTAGTTCAGGTCTCAGCCATAACATTTATGTTTTACACTACGTTCTAAAGTAAGAAAAGTGAGATTCTGCATTTTATCTCAGGTTTTATAAAACTGCAGTTCTTTATTTACATTTAGCATTGAAACAAAGTAAGCATTTTTTTAATTGGAAAAAGACAAATAATTGTCTAATCTACCTAAAATATTAATTTTTTTTACCTAGCAGTATGATTTCAAATCATGTTCATTGTGTCCATGGACAGTCTACATCATCCATGGATGCAAGGAGGGTAGTAGAAACTGACCATTTCAGCTTCCAGAAGACTGAGGAAGTTGTTATAACAATCTGTGAGTGTTGATTTGAACACTGGTTCATGCAAATACCCCAAAGCACAAACATTGTTCACTTACAGCATCATGAATGGATTTACTGTAAATTACAGGCTTTGGGGATCATTAATTGATTAGATATTGATGTGGGATTACAAATGGGATAAATATATGTCACAATCTATGATAAAGTTACTCATCTAATTAGATCCTTCTATTTCTGTCCTTTATTAAGGGTGCTAAAACTACACTTACTAGTGTTTCACTATTCTTGTTAAATTAAAATTCATGAGGTCTTCATAATGAGTGGAAAGCTTTCCCAAATTTTAAATATCAAATTTGAAATATCAGTATTCTGCTAATAAGGGTTACCATCAACATCTCCTTGCTTGTTCAAAACACACAGGGAGACAACAGCTGTTGCAAGAAAACACTTCTCAGTTCATGCAATTTAGATCAAATTGTGATCAAAGTGGTTTATTGATTTATCAATGACATGTAATTAGCCAGCAACCAGTGAACTATATATTCAGGTTCAATATCAGCACTATGGCAAATTAATGAAAATACGAGGTACTTACAAATGATGAATAACCATTACAGATTTCTGAGCAACCTCTATAAACACCTAGAAGTTCCTACCACCCAGCCTCCTTCTTCCATGGCAGGGTGGGCTGCCAGCACTTGTACACTCCAGAGAGGATGCATTCCCTGCCCTGCACACCCCAGCTCTCAGAGAGATGATTTCTTCTTCCCTCTGTTCCTTGCCTCTCCCCCCTGATATCCCACAGGGACACCTGAGCCCCCAATCTGCCACTGCCCCTGCTGAGTCCTGGCTGCTGCCAGTGTGTCCCATGGAGAAGCTGCTGGACCTGGCTCTGAGGGGTGACTGAGAAGTGCTGCATCACTCCTCCAGTTTCTGCTCCAGAATCTATTCCCACTGTTACAGAAATGGTTCTTTAACTTCATTAGTATTGGAGAAATGATGTCCCAGATTGGGCTGCTCCATTTGTGTACTCTGCTCAGGTAAGAATCAACTGGTCTTACCTGGGCTGTACAACCTAAGTTTGGGCTGTACAAACATTCTAATGGTCAAGTAATGTATAAAATCAAGTGAAAATACTTGTGTGTGCAAAGCAAGGAGAAACTGTCATCATAGGAGCAATGTAACAGAATCGATTTGTCTGTTTTAGTCAGCATTAACTGAGAGGCCATCAAGTATGAAAGCAGTGATGTGCAAATTAAAAAAGATTATTACCTGCAAAAGAATGATCAGGATCAACAAATCTCCAGGAATGCCAGCTGATCAAAACAAATGTGATTTGACAGAGTCACTTATCATGTAGTTGAAGTAATTATGGTACCTATTGATTATAATGAAAGAAAAATGGAATACTTACTATATTATTTGTGTAAGACATTATCTTGATCTTATGAAGTGGAAACAAGCTTTGTCACTGCATAAACAGTGAGTAACCACTCTATTCTCTCATTTTTATTTCTTTTCATTCCCAGTCTTTGATATTTTCAAATAATTGTTCCCATACAAAATTATCTTTTTAAAGCAATAAATGTTCTTGGGTAGAACATTTTTTTGTCAGGGAAATATCTTGTTAATGAAGCACAAGACAATAACAAAAGATTAGTAGAAGAGGTAATGTTAAAATACAGATTTTAAGGAAAAAAGATGAATTTTCATTCTTCTTTAAGCTGATACTAAAGGACTATTACACACCCTGTAAGCATGGGAAAAGTCTGATTTGTGGATTTTTTCCCCCATGTGTACATTCTAGTTTCTATAAAAAATTTAATGGAACTGGAATCTCATGCCAAGGATGAAATTCCTTGTAAAAGTAGTTGAGGCATAACCATATCAGTGCTGCCTGCTGGTCAGCTGAGGGCCAAGCCCAAGACTGTATTTTGCTTTACTCAGTGCAAAGTTTGCTATACATGGCCAATAGAAGTCTGGTTTTAAACCAGATGTTTAAACATCCCATACACGTTGAGTATATTTTATAGTGGATTAGTGCTGTAGAGAGTGGAAGAAGGATCAGATTAAGCCATCTCAGATTGGAGAAAGGGGGAAGCAGAGCAAGTTCATGGCCAGGAAGCCCCTTCCCATCACTTGGCAGTTTGTGTGCTCTGCACTGTTAATGGGAGGATTGCTTTTATGATATATCCACCCAACCCTTGTGAAAACTGCAACTGGCTGTATGTCTGCACACACATCTCAGGAAATTCAGTGTTAACAGCTGAGATTAACCTGATGCTCTTTCTTTCTTATTTTTATTAATTAGTAATGTCCGTTCACTTCCTTTGATGTTTACTTCTGGAAATATGACTTCACATCAATAACTGAGACACTGGTTTTATAACTACTGTAATGTCTTGAAAAGCGGAGGAATTTTGGAAATGGGGAAAAAAGTTTTATGTATATTGCTTATTTGAAACACAAAAAACTAGATATGACTATAGTAATAGTTATTAGATGAATTAGAAAAGGGTAGAATTATACTTTTCTTAACCCACAAAACCTTTTTTTTAGTAAAAAGAACAACTCCTTTCCTATTTTAAATGAAAAAGTTACTTGATTCAAATGGGGATCTGCATTCTGCTGATGCAGTTAAGTCAGATAAACAAAGCCAAATGTTTGAAATTTTATTTTAGCTTTAAGGAAACTATTTCATCTTTCCTGAAAGGGAGAAAGTTGCTGTTCTGTTACTTTCTTATGCAACTTTATTTAAATATATACAAATACTGTCCTTTAGAGTTTTCCAAAATTTACGATCAAGAAAGCTTTGCTTTGAGTAGGAGGGGATTTGAATCCCCTTTGCCCTCCTTACTTTAAGTCTTTACTTTTGTACTGATATTTTAAAAAGGGTCAGTGAAATGTTTTATTCCTAACTGTGTTGGGGGGGCCTTGGCTAAACTGACAAGCTCTCAAACAGCTGCTTGCCCATTGCTTGCAATTGAAGCTGACTGTGAATGACACAGAGCATCCCCTGACCTCCACTCACAAAGATCACCCCTACAACCTCCACACTACCAAAACCTTAACATGCTACACTTGGTATTTTCTAAAGTTATAAGGATTGGTTCTCCACAATCCATTGATATACAGGAAGAATAATCAAGTACCCTGGGTGAACATGTTGAGTAAGATGTTTATGACAAATTACTGTGAATGCAGAATACAGATTACTGCCAGACACAACACTTTGTGCTAAATTACACACTATGGAATTTGTTTTGTTTGTAGATTTTGTGTATTTTTGTGTAGGCCAATGGCTGGAAAGAATTTCCAGGCAGTAGAAACCTCAGGCTTGGCGAGTCTATTATTACAAGACTAGAAATATTATTTTCTAAGAATATTAACAAAACCCAACAGTATCCTTAATCTCTTAAATTCAGGTGTCATTAATGATCCTCTTTATTGGTCACATTGGCAAGTAAATCGCAGAATCATGGAATGGTTTGTATTGGAAGGGACTGTAAAAATCATCTAGTTCCAATCCCACATCTCCCACTAGACCAGGCTGCTTAAAGCCCCATCCAGCCTGGCCTTGAACACTCCCAGGGAGAGGACATCCATAGTTTCACTGGGCAACTTGTTCCAGTGTCTCACAGCCACCACAGTCAATATCTCATCTAAATTTACCCACTTGCAGCTTAAAACCATTCCCCCTTGTCCTGTCACTACTTTCCTTTGCACAAAGTCCCTCTCCAGATTTTCTGTAGGCTGCTTTCAGGTGCTGGAAGGTCACAGACCCAGTGAATGGTAGGGGCTGCAAGGGACCTCTGGACATTATCTAGACCAACCCCCTGCTAGAAGAGATGTAAGTTTATAGTTTTCAGTACTTCTCAGAAATGTTTGTTATAAAAGATTGCTTGAGATAGCTAAAAGTCTGCAAATAAACAGCAGGGACAAAAATATCCTGGTATTTTCCTCTCTCACTCATAAAAGTGAAATAAAAGCTGGACTGTGCTACCTTCAGCCAGCAGGAATAACTGCATTTCAGGGACTTAATAAAAGGCTCAGAAGATGTGGAAGGAAAGCAGTGCCTGGCCATAGCCATCTGCCAGTATTGGATAATTGTTTTAGTTTTAACCTACAGTTGGCTTCTCCCACTTTCACAGACCTTAGACCCCTGTCTGCCAGGGCAGGAGCTGTCTCAGTTAAAACCTGTCCTGTCAAACTATGACCCATGCTCTGTGTCCTCTTCCAGAGAGTGGGAAATGTTATAGGTGTGAGAAGCTAACTGGCCATTGTCACCTCACTGTGAAATCACAATGAAGGTCACACATCTACAGACTTCTCTGTGATACAGCTGACGGCAATACTTCTCACTGCTGGTTTCTTTCATTTAAAACTCCAGTGCCTGGCTTCCCTGAGGACTTCCAACAAGAACCTATTACAGTATAATCCTACTTTTTTTGACAGCAGAGATGCAGCTTGGAAAGCATCTCTATTTAAGAGATAAGAAGTTTGAACTTCTGTCCTTTCCAGGAGTTTTTACTGAAGTAGAGGATCATTCATTTTGTAGCCAGTGTTAAGAATCCTATGATCAAGGCTGACAAGAAGTTACTTTTCAACTACTAAGCAAACTCTTGCAGTGAATCTGCAATGAGGAATTATTCTAGCTATATAGCTTGCTGTTTCTGGTACAAAAATATTTTCAGGCAAGAATCCTTTTTTCTTCAGAATGAATATGTTATTGCTTCTTTATGCTCAACTGGAATCATAAACCACTGGGATTCATCCCAATTGTTGAAAGCTAAGAAAAAGAATTATGGTATTATTCCTTCAAACTTAGACAAGAGACATAAATTTTAAGTTAAGCAGAATTTTATCCAAACAAATTTTTTTCAAGTGCCCTATGAGGACTGAGCTACTCCTCTGTACTACTCATGGAGGGATATGCCAATAGCCTAATATTCACTAGGACCCAATAACAGAAAAAGATTCCAGTCATGAATATTCATCCCTGTTGACTTAGAAAAACTGTCAGTCATGTCACATTTTATCATGACAAATGTCCCAACATTTGAATATTATTGAAATTTCTATGATTTCCTGCTACTGTATTTTACCTTTTTATTTATTCTGGGTATATATATTCTGTAAGTTGTATTAACATTATAGCATAGTACAATTTAGCCCAAACATATGACACCTCACACTAGTATAGCTCAATAACACAAAAATCTGCTTTCTTAGAGGAATGTTTCCAAAGAAATAGATAGATGTTATGTAGCCACTTTACTCTGATTCCCAGGGGGGATTAAAAACCTCACTGTACATTTATACTTTGGTTTTGTTGTTTCTTTTTAAAAGTATCAGTTTATTTCTAGTCAGAAATTTAAACTTTAAAGACTTTATTTTCTATTTGGATAGGAGCATAAGTATATACTTTGGGGATGTACTTACATCTCCTTTGCTTTACTGTTGATTGAAGCTCTACTTAATCTGCCTTGTTGAACAGATTAACTTTTTATGAACTGTTTTTGTTCTATTACGACAAACATACAGGTAGCTATTATGTTAGATTAATGGTACAATGTGTTGTCTAATGATAGTTTATATCACTTACTGTAAGATGAGGCTGTGTAGACCCTTGGGATTCACACTAATATGCATGGTTCCATGGAATTACAGCCAGAATTATGGGGATTAGTCTTTTAGAAATGTTGTGCCTTTTCCCCTGCCAGGTACTGCAGTATATCCTGTGAAAGTAGGTACTAATTTTAAAGGGTACTACTGGACTGTGTTTAATCCCATAATTCTAGGCTAAAGGAGATTTTTCTTTTCTTAAAAGACAATAATAGTTGGGAAAATGAATCTTGATAATCTTTACTTTTCAATAATTTCTAAGTAGTTTTTTTCAGCATAAATATTTCAGGTAATGTACTTTCAATTAATTTAAATGGAAGATGAAATTTGGCAGTTTATATCTAGATTTAAGGTTTAAATATTTGTTTAAAATGTAGACTTGCTGTTGAGTTCTGTAATGCTCTTTTAGTGGCTGTATATCTTGGAAGCGTTCATCTCATTGTCTCACTCTGTGATGTGAACCAACAACCCCTCCACAGCTTCAAATACCATGTGAGAACTGATTGTTGTGCACCTTTTCTCCAAAGCTCTTGCCCAGTCTTTTGAAAGTATTTTTGGTTGAAGGTTATTATTCAGTATTTCTAGGTCATAGTTTCCGATAACAAAGAGAGAGGAGAAGGTCTGGAAACTATTTCCAGAAAAAAATTGCCTTCAAGCAACATTTACCAAATGTTGAATATTTGCTCTGTACGTAATTAGTAGGAGAGAAGGAAAGAAGGAAAGCAACATTATTGTCTGAGTGTGGATTACTTACAGACATTCTCTTTCCTAATACCAGAGTCTTGCAGTAGCTCTTTTTTTCCATTACCCCACAGCTATTCATTAGCTGATGTGCCAATGTCTGTCACAATTTCTCCTGTGGGACAATGGTGTCTTAATATTTTAGCAACAGCACAGCGATGTAATTATCTGTAAATAATTTAGCATCTATATAATCCATGTGGAAGCTATCCAGTCAGTTGAAGAAAAAAACTCCCAGCATTTCCTAACAAAGTTTGGACCTTCTACAATATGCTTTTTGTAATTTTTGACTTCTCAGAGTCATTCATTAGGTATTTTCTTTCACATATATTTGGAGCATCAAAACCATCTTACATTGCAAGGGACATATTCAGACTTGTGGTGAAAGAGCATCTCCCGAGAAATTTGTAATGTTGCACCTGAATGCCTCTTAACTTGTTGTGGACCTTGTTGATATTTATTTTCTATGTTCAGGAAAACTTTAAAAGATAAGATTAATAATTATGGTTATATATTTCTTCTTTCTGATCAAGCAATCATTCAAAAATTATTTTTCATTAGCTCCTTTGGTTTCTTGGTATTTTCCTTCTTTAGCACCGTAATGTGCAAATTCCTAAAAATGTTAATGAGTAGAAGAATTAAAACATTCTTCACCACCACCATGGGCATTCAGAAGGAGAAGGATTTAGTTCAGCTGACACTAACTTCCATGGGCTTCCAAAGAGCTGGATCAGATCTGTGCTGAACTTTAGTGCTAGTTTATTCGCACCTTTGTTATGTCTGCCGTCTGCTTGGGATTTAGCTAACTTCTAAAATATTATGCCCAAAAATAAGTGAGTGCCTGTGAGTAATCCTAAGGAATATAAAGGCATTATTCTTGGTCTGGAAAACTGGTGTGCATGTAGCTCTTTCTAGGACCAAGGTTAGAAACACCCTGGGAATGTACACCTTGTCTTGTTATATGCAGTGTGTGCCATTCTCTGGCTAATATACATATCCATAGAAATGAGATGTTTGATTCATGTTTGACAAAGTTTGGCATGAGAAGATTCCAGTATTTTTAGTTTGAAGAGGAGATGGCTTTGGCTGTGTTGAATGGGACCACAAGTTTCACTTAATCTTCTGAAAGACTGAATCTTTACCTGGATATCTCTGTGTATACAAGACAATTTATGCATAATTTTACTTTATGCTGCATCCTCAAAGGCCTCCCTGTGATTTTGAAGTCATAATAAAATGAAGCATAGTCTCTGCAGTCCTCAGAGTGAAAATTTGTCTCTGTGCACATGGCTATAACAAGGACACTCATTACCTAAGGATGACATAAACAATGAAAATATCTACTTAAGATACATACACTTGACACAGCATAAGTTCAAGCTACCTTAGCTTGGAAATAAATGATCAAAGAGATATCAACATGTTTAAATGTATGACTTCCACTTACAGCAAATTAATTGGAAATAATAATAATGAAAATATTTGTCCACAAGCTGTGTTTTGTGTTTGCACTCTGTCAGAAGTGTAAAGTATTTGAAATCAAATTTTCTTGTTAGCAATATGTGATCACCGTTTGATTATTGAAGGAGCTGCCTCTGCTTTAGTATTGTTGCTATGGAAAAAACCCAACTGATGTACTTTCAGCAAGCTACTGGAAGATATTTTCAGCTGTCTAAAATGTATTAAGTATAACACGAGTCTGAGTGTAAAACACTGAAAGACCAAAGAGTTAGAACCAAACCCTGAGGTTTTCTAAAAGAATGTAATATTACCATGGAGCCTCACTAATTAGAACCCATCTGACTCTCAAATGTCATCTCCCAAAGAGCTGATAGAGCAGCAGCAGCAGCAAGGATTCACAGAGATATGAATGTGGTGTTGCACACCACACGGGAGACTTGAAGCCATAGCTTTTGTGCAGGATATTTTTTAGATGTGTTTGAATAATATTTGTGAATAATATATGAGATAATTTTTCCCAGTGAATACATTATCAAATACATTATTAACGAATGCATATTATTCAAACCACTTTTTAGAAGTTCAAATAATATTATGCAAATACATTAATCTAGATTTTTTTTCCTTTTGTCTATGTTTTTTTCCCTTAGGTGAGACAACTCTTACTAAATTCTGTTTTACCAAAGGAAGGATTCAGTTCAATTTGTTCTTATTATACTGTTCCTATGCATTCCTAAAATCCTCCTGGGAATATCACTGTAGTGTAGCTACTGTGCTGTAAATTCACACCTGAGCTTAACTTATGGTAATGTGACTGATGAAAAATCCCAGTAAGTACATATGTGTGATTCACAGAGGTTTTAAATTTAAACGATGGATATTCTTTCTGGTTCCTTTGGATGTTCAGAATAACTGGTTGTCATTAGACATATGCTTCAGTTTAACTGTCAAGCTAGGTATGATTGGAACGGAAACCTGGCTATGGAGTTAAGGAAGTTGGACCTATTAATTTTTTTCTCATTATTTTATTATATCAAATCACAATATATAATAACAGGTAGTCTCCAATTAAAATGTTACTGAAATATAAAGCTTTAAAATATGTATCTGGATATATTTTTTTTATATGGATATGCATGTATATGATGATCACCATGAGTGTATATTTAGAGAGGAACTTTGACTCTTTGTACTTTCTATCGTTCAGGCAGCATATCCTCCTGTCTATTAAGATACATAAATATTTTAAGGATTTGAGACTGGCACACATATTTTCCTCATGTGTGAGTATATTGACAAGTGCAGTGGAACCCTGATATGTCCCTGATAATCTAGTATAATTGACATCTTGGACATTTTTGAATTTTCCTGTGGCTAGCTGTGTTGGCAAAGAGCTGCTGAATGATTATACACAAATCTAGTTTCCAGGCCTCATCTCAAATAAATTGTCAATACTGTGGAGTATACTCTCTGAGAAATAGAGCCTTTCTGTGAAGCACAGGTGTACCTGTGATGTTTTCAGTATTGGGTGAACAACAATTGGTGCCACGCCATCTTGTAGCTATTCAGCTATTTCTGCAATTGTGCTGTCTTTTTTTAAATGTTTCTCCAAAGAAAAACAATCCCCACCAATCCATTCATTAAACTCCAGAAGTAATGAAGCCTGATTCCAGTCAATGGATGTCCAACATTCTTAATTGTCTTTCATGGCAACATTTCTGGCAACATTCAGGAACACCCTAGAATAATAGGCTAACTTTTTTATTTATTTATTTATTTCCCTTAAAGAAAAAACCATCATTGAGAATTAGAGCTGTAGAATGAAGTCCATCTACATCATTAATAAACAAATAAGCAATGAGATAAGTAGGTCATACATATCTGTCTACCTGGCTTCAAATAGGAAACATTGTCTTTGTGCTGTACACACATTCCAGGAAAACCGTATTGCAGTAATGTTGCAATAAAGGAGTAAAGCAATTTGGCAGAAAATAACCCCCCTTGTGTTTCAGTTGACCCTCAGATATTAGAGGAACTGGGGGCTGTTGGGCTTAGATTCTGGGTGATACCTTGTCATGGTTTAACATTGAAACTGAATGCCAGATGCTCTCTACTGCCCCCCCCCCCCCTCCCTGATAAAGAAAGGAGAGAGAATAAGGGGTGACATTCATGGGTTGGAAACTGAACTACACAGCTTTAATGAAACAGTCATGATAAAAAGGAAAAGTTACTAAATATATACAAATATACAGGAAAATTGATACCATGTTCCTCCCCCCTTTCTCCCAATAACTCGCATGTCATCACCGAGGCTGCAGCGGTGAGAGTGCCAAATCCTAACCACTATACTTATGAGAGCAAAATTACAAGACAGAAAATTACTTTTATCCTGGCCCAAACCAGGGCAAACCTGCTTTGGAGTTATTAGTCCAGTGATGCCAAGTAGATACACTGGACTACCACAATTTTGAATGCACTACTAATGGTACACTATCTGTCAAGTTGTGATTGTCATGAACTATCATGGCCACACTGAGGAAATCTGGTTGGGTTGAATGAGGACTCTTATAGCTAGATTAAAGAATAGTGTAATTTATTGAAGCAACAGTGCACAAGCTCTTTGGATTGCCAGAGATAAATTCACTATCTGCAAAGCACATGCAAATACCTAGGTTATGAATAATACAGCCTGACCACCAATGCATTAAGAAAGTGACTCTATTTGGTTTATAAGATTTCTGAGGAGATGTTTGGTATAGTCAAACGTTCAAATCTTACCCAAAGATGTCCTGATGTTGGGGAAGAGAGGCTCAGGCTGTTGACTGGGCCCAGAGGTCAGGGATATGGGATCATCCCTGTGACGTCTTTACCATCTTTCTTTTCTGAAGATATTTTATACTATTTTACCTTACAGGTGGATCTTGAGTGACTCTAGTCATACATACCTTTAATATGATTGGTACAAAGTTCTCTTGCTTTGCATTTAAAAGTAGAGACTAGAAAAAACTCAGAGCACAAGGTCAGTGATGGGTGATCACACCTTGGAGAGCGGTAACTTCGGTGGAGGTGTGTTTTGCTATTATAATGAGACTATGATGAGCAAAGTTCACCTAAAGTTCACCTATTTTGTCAAAAGGTGACAGAATATTAGCTCAAAGTGTCAAACATGCAGCTGATAAGCCACACAATACCTTGGATCCTATTGATGCTGCAGAGCTTGGCCCTGGTGTCTCCATTCCTCTCCACCCTCCAAGCAATTTCTCTTAGTTAGAACACAAAGTTCCCCTGATATTGCCAGCATCTAGGGTTGACTAAGGAAATGTCATGGTATGAACCCATTGCACATTATCTACATTCCACCCTTCTTCAATATTGCACCTTTCTTAAAAGGTGAATATAAGTTTAACTTCAAAGTCACCTCCAGCAATTATTCCACAAGTAACTGTATTATTGAGCATATTCTGTATTCAAGGAAGTACTCTACTACATTGGGTAGAATAATTGTTCTATCTATTTAAAAGTCAAAAGAAGAGCATTGCAGTAATGGAATTACCACAGTAAGGACACAGCAGAGCTTCCAGTAGACAAAATGCTTGGAAACTTTACAGCCTCAGCCATTACCCTTGTTTCATACTTACCTGTTCATAACTTCATAACTGTGTCTGCTACCTAATCCAGGGCCTATGGAAGTCAAGATAAAGTTGTCATGGACATTAATAAGAGTAGGATTTCCTTTATATTGAAAAGATTTTATTTAATACATATAAAAAGCATTCAGCAATAGAGAAAGCGTCACTTGGAAAAGTAAACTGTGTCAATGTGCCTTTGAAAATCTCATTCTGAGCAAGCAGCAACTGCAAAAGGTATCTAAGAATGGCATAAAATTACAATTATTGTGAAGAAAATGTGTTACCAGACCCCGATTAAAATAGCAAGAATTATAGAATTGTAACTTGTAGCTAATCAAAACTAGGTATCTCTGTACACATGAACGTGGTAAAGTGCTCACCGTTTCTATCTTTGCTTTTTTACTTCAGTTTGTAAAGACAGGACTACAATTTCTGAATATTTTAAATAAAGTGATGTCACTACAGTTGTAAAGCAAAATCCCCTCGATAACTGAAAATGAAACAAGATCTCTTGGGAACATAATCTAGGGGTAAAATAGTACAGCAGAGCTGTCAGTCAAAGTAAGAAACCTTATTAAAAGTGTAACAGTGAATTTTCCTGGTGAGAACTACAGAAAAAAAATACTGTAAAAGATCTATATGACTCTATCAAATACAAGTACAACAGAATGATAAAAATTCTGAATGTGAGGTAATAGAACAAGAATAATAGACCACAGAGAATAAGTCACAAGAAAGATTTTCATGCAATAAAAAGTTATAAGAAAAAATGTATAAATAACTTGAGAGAAGAAAATCTATTACTCATCAGAAAGGAGACAAAACTGTGGATAGGGAAGACAGGTTTATTCAGTATTTGTAAGAAATTCCATGGTGACTGGTTCTTAAAATGGTACATTTGAAATGTATAGGCAGTGTAATAGAAAAAGAGTAGGTTAAATAAGATGTAGGTAAGTCAAACGAAAGTAAGAGGTCAGGTGAAACCTTTCTCTCATCAGTGTTTCATAGAACTCCACTTACAATTCTTAAAAAATAAATGAAGAAACTTCAGAACCACAAGAGTGGTTTTCGTTATGAATTCCAGAACTGGTGATATCTAAGAACTAGATTAGATCAAAAAAATAACTTGTGTTTAAAGGTGGATAAGTGCAGGATCTGAGGAACAGCAGATTGCCTGAGATCTAGATGTCTGTCACTTCCATGGAGACATTTGATTAGACACTTCATAAGACACTGCCCAAGGTGACTTGCAGTGATTCTGAGCTGACCACAAGGGGAGAAATAAAGACTTTTTAGATCATAATAAAGTCTTTTTATATCTGGTCCTTTACCATGAGACAAGGAACACAACTTAGTAAATAGCATGCCAAGATTTCCCGAAGTATTAGTTTCCTTTCAGTATTTTGGTTTACTATTCCCTTTGACTAGAACACACAGTATACACCTTAGGGATACAGTTACCCTAGATAAACTCTTAGTTGGCTCTTCTGTTACTTGGTTTGTGGTATCAAAAAGAGTGCTGTGATACAGAGACTTCTTGATGGGGAATGTTTGTTAAATATAATAGCTACAAACTGGAATAAAACTCTGAATAGGACAACCAAACCTCTGAACAGGGTCTTGGTTATGAATTGGGGAATAAAGGACTATTAGTCAGAAAACTTCCCAGAAGATGAAATGTCTGGTTTAAGGTAGGTGAAGAGCAAGATCAAATCTAGAGAGGTGAAGGAAGGAAGATGTGAAATTTTCCTGTATTGTCTTCAATTTAATTTGATTCTTATTATTACACTCTCATACTGCACAATTTTCTGTTGTATCTGAATGACACCCATAAGGAGAATAATTACATAACTGTGTTACTTCATCCACTTCCCAAAGAAAGAACAAAGAAAAACATTTATGCTTTGGAAAGTATTTATTGTAGTTTCCTATACCTATGTAGTACTGGAGTAAACAAATAAATTAGTCATAAACTGGTACCTCAGAAGAATCATGGAAAGATCTGCTGTTCAAAGAATGTATTTGGACCATAATTTCTTATATACCTCAATACCATTCACTATGCATACAGACTGGAGGCTCAGATCTATTCAATTGATTTAATAAACTATGCATTAATGCAATTCTCTTTTACTGCAGTCATGTGTAGATATTGAGACCAAATTTCAGAAATAAATATATCTTATAGCAGTTTAATTCTGAATAGTATAGACATTAACTTTTACTTGGTGGTAGTTGTGTCTCATTTATAATATTATGATACACTGAAGAATTTCTAACTGACATATGAAGGATTACAATATATTACTTAGATGTGAAATATTTTCAGGTTTAGTCATGTTTCATTCCAAATATGAATGAATTTCTTTGCTTATACCACATTAATTGTTGTGGTATCTGTTTGCACAAGCAAATCAATGTATATTTTAATTATTTCATCCAGTTCCAGTCAACTAATGTTTTATTTAAGATTAATAAGTGTATGTGCCAATATTTCCCCACTCCATCTGTGTTGTTTTAATCTTGTGTTTGGTGTTATGCTTGGTAAAGCTTTCATGTGTGTTTTTATCTTTTTAAGTTAAATCAGGTGAGTTTATAGTGGTATGTTTTTCAGTGGTTCAGATTTGATCTTTAAGGAACATGCATTCAAGAGAATTCTTTAGTGAAAACAAGGACAAGTAATTAAATGTATAATTGCTATTATTTCTCTTTTGTACTGAAATGCTTTAGAATAAAACTGAATATCTACTTATAACTGCCTCTGGCACATAATCAAAGTCACATTCATACAGCAGCTAATATAGAATTAGGACTTGAATCATACATACATACTACAGGTAGAAATATGTCTCAGGTTCCCATTATTTTGCAATTTAGCTGCCTTTAAACCCAAAAACCATACTAGTAGCCAAAACTTATTTAGGAAATTCTTTTTGGACTTGTAGTTGACATGTCAATGAAGTCTGTCAATGACTACAATGGAAACCAGTGGCAGTCTGTCAAATCAAGTATCCAATAAAAGGGCTATTTTACCTGTATACTTACACTGATTTTTAAAGGCATACATGCACAGAACAGAAAGCTTAAGGCAGCTCAGCCTCTGTGGAAATAGTTTTTCTCTTTGTTACAAGTTGTCTGAGTTTAAGGTGATTAGACCTCAAAGGAAAAGTAGAGATCTTTATGGTGATTTTTTCCTGTAGTTATCAAAACTACTCTGAAGCAGTTTACCCACACAATACTAAGAGTCTGAAAAAACCACTGTGATGAGCCAGATTAAACTGAGTGTATAGAGAACTTAATGAATCATGGTGTTAAACTTGAGCTATTTTCTGTTTTTACCTTTTTTTTTTTTTTTTTATATTCAGAATATTAAATTCTCTGGGGGTCACCCTGTCAGCCTCAGTTCTGTGGCCTGGATTTAGTTGAATCAATCCTAATTGAAATTCTGCACAGGTCTGGTATTCTGTGGAGACTGCAGATGAATGACAGTGCAGTGGCAGGAAAGATAAATATGCTGGCAAATGAGATCCAGGCTTTCCACAGAGGATGGAATAAATTACCAGTGCAGTGGAGGTAATATGCTGAGAAAGAGAAATCGACGCTAGTTTAATACAAGGCTTGTTAAAGAAAAAAAGAAACCAACAACTCGGTTAAGATTTACTTAAAATACACATTTGTAGTATGTACTGCATTAAGGCTACTTCTTCATTTCCATTGTGTTGTGCATAATGATCACTGCATACACTCTAATTTCATTTATGCAGACAGCAGCTTGCACAATTTGAATTCATGCAGCATTCTGTGTGTAGCTCAAGGCCCAGTAATAACTGTGGTACAGCATATTGATTAGTAATTTGATAAATATATAAAATGGCACACTGAGTTTAAGGTGCTTCATGCAAAATGTATTTAAATGACCTTGGCTAATTAGTGTGAATAACTTTGAGGCACTGCTGCCTGAATGAAAGACATTTCTTGAGACCAGAGATTTAAGAGGTTTCATGACTGAATGAGCAAAACTTAAACCAAGGGAAAAGAGCAAACATTAATTTTCATATAAATTAAGGTGAGTTAGATGACCTGGTGAAACTTTCAAAAATTGTCTTTCAGGTGCTGTACCATTCCTCTCAGCATATCATCTGTTACTCAGTTCTTCCAGTCTACCTGCTAAATTTCTTAAGTAACCAGAATTTCAGTTATATATTGGAATATATTGAAGTCTAATGGATCAGAAAGTATTTTTTTACATATATCCAAAATTATCCTTTTCTTAATGCCAGCTATTACTTCTTTAGGTAGTTATGGTCTGTTGTGCCACTTGAAAGAATTCCTTTCATTCCTTTGTGCTTATACACACCTAAAATAAGTACTTACTGTATTTACCTTTTTTCCTTAGTAATCACGTAGAAAAATGAAAGATGAATTTGTCTCCTTGAATCTCCTCTCAGACATCAGTTTCTTTTATTATTTAACAATAGTATTTGCTTTGGTCTTCTCTTCAGTTAATTTCTGCATACTGGTAATGTATCAGGGTACTCGGGACTAGAGGATCAATCCAGGCTGAGATAAAACCTGCCACCCATAAGCTCTGATATCCATAGATAATTTTCACTGACCATTTCTTATCTGTTTTGTCATCCTGTAGCAGCTGACCTTTTATTATTTTATGTTTTTTTTCCCTGGTCACACTTTAAGCATCCTTTTATCACTATTGTTTTCTTCCCAATTAAAATTTTAAAAATCCTTAATTTCCCTGGAAGTGTTAGCACATGCTCCTCTGAGTTCAATCTTGCTTTATTTTCAGTCTGTTACAGAAAGTGTCTTCAGAGGTAATTCAGCAGAGACCTAAGTGAGCATCACACAGTGAAATCACTGGTGGCTGCTTTGCTAATAAGAGGACTACATCTTACCCAGCAAGTAGAAGAAAGATGTGTAGGATGGAAGGGGAAATGGTAACTCTGACTAGAACAGTCTCTTGTGAAGGCAATAAAACCTGCCTGACTGCTGGATGGTGTACAGCCTTGTATTCCCCTAAACCAGACAGGGATTACTGTAGGCCACTTTGGCACCTGCATTATCTATGGTGGCTGGGAAAGAAGAGCTCTAAGAGATGAAAAAATGTTTCCAGCACAATTAGACAAAATTTCATTAGTTTTTAATTCTGACTTTGGCTAAATCGTGCTCCTTACTGATTAGTACTAGTTATCCCATTTAGGAAGACCTCATAAGCCGAACTTTTCTTAGGGTCTTAATTATTTTGCAGTATCTTTCTATTTCTTCTCTGGACTTTATGTGATAACTGGTTTGAATTACCAGCACAACATGCATTACAGCTTTTTTTTCTCCAGAAATCATGACCTTCTAAAATAAATTAATAGAATATTTCACTGGGTGAGGTAACTGCTGGAATATCTCACAGTAATGAAAGAAAAAAAATTAATTCTATTAATTCAATTTTAGCAAGGCTTTTTGATTAATGATTTTTAATGAAAATATTCCATACAAAACAAACTGAAGAAATCTTTTTAGAATGAAATCCTGCACTATTGTAACAACTGCTGTCCTTACTGGCTTTCTGTCTTGTTTACTTTTTAAATGAATTCTAATGCAATACCAATTCTAATATTGAAAATCTTACTATAGATTATATAAGACAATGGGTGCAATGCTGAATAATTATTTTCTTTCTGCTCATCTGTCATGGATGAGAATGAAAGGTCTTAAGGTTACTGAAAGAATCACTGACAATGATCTCAGGTGATTTTAATATAGATCTATGAAAGTGCAATTTTACAGAATTCAAAGATGAGGTTCACTGTATTACAGTGTGGCTGGAATTGGATTGGAATGATCAGAGGATCAGGGGAAATTATATGTACAGGGGTAGGGGAGATCCAGTCAGGACTGCATTGGAATAGTTTGCCTAGAGATGAGGTTAAAAAAATGAGGAAGGCTCTCTTATTGAGTCAGAGGTTCAAAATGGACCCTTCTGCCTTAGAGAGGAGGAGTCTGGGTGTGGCTGAGTCCACTCCTAGTCCCAGACTTGGTCAATGGTTTGCAGCAAAGGGGTTTAGGTGTTGGTATTTCAGTGTAGTGCTTTATCACATAATTATACATCTGGTGTAATTTGAAATACCAGTGAATTAGGGTTGATTTACACTATTATTACAAATGACAAAATTTGATCATCTGATTTTCTAGCAATACTTAATCAATAATCAACAATTTTTTATAATTGATAAGAGGTAAGATTTAATAAAGATTCTAAATTAAATTGTGCACAAATAAACAAATATAGGGGCTGACCTACATTAGGATTTTAAATTTTGGTAGCTAAAGATCCTCAATTTTCACTAAAAAAGTTGCAATGAAATATACTGCCATTCAACCCATGGGATCAAAGTACAGTAAATTTATATAATTTGATCTTTTTGAAGTGTGTATAAAAAGTAGCCAGCTATGTACTTTTTCCATCTTCCTTCTTGAGACAAGGAGTAGCAGCTTGGTGTGATCCCCAAGAGCTCCAAAAGGCCTCCTATTTATAAGGTCTGAAAATGATTGGCTTTGGTCAGTATTTCTCCATGTTGGCCAGGATCCTAATTAGGTCATCTTTGGTAACATTCAGAGTGTGTTTCCCAGGCAACAGGAGTTCCAGGTATGGTTAGGGAATGCCTAATTACCCCAAATCACTCTATTTGTACTGGGACGAGAAAGTACTCAATTGTTTCTCACTGCTCCAGCAGGCTAGATGAGAAAATGCTGGGTTGTCTCAGCCTTCTGCACTTGCTGTTGAAACAAACAAGGACAATGTTGGGGCTGCTGCACTTATAACTAAAGAAAAAACAGTGTTGGATGGTCACATTGCAATGTGGCTCAGTGAATGGGGGCTCTGCACCACCACATCATCTTAGCCTGTTGGATGAAAGTGACCATCCTGGCTTTGTCATCATTGTGTTCTCTGGGTTTTTTGGTTTTGGTTTTTTTGTTTTTTTTTTCTTACAGAAACACATCTGTTTATTGGCTTCCAGAACTTCACTGCTCTGATTTACAACAAAAAAGTGCTAAAATTACTGTGTTATTTTCTATTTCTTATTGATTCCCTGCACATAGTTAAAAATATATTTTTCCCCCCTCCAAAACAACACTGAGAGGTTTAATTCTTTGAGGAGGCTAATTCTTTACTGGATAAGAAATAGGTCACATAGTCAGAGTAGCCACCCTTATTTTATTGTTTTCACTACAGGTGAAACTGATGAGTATAGAAACCACTAAGAAAGGCATCCCACCTAATCTATGATAATACATAAATGAGTATTTTGCTATTCTATACTGGTCACATACTTTATGTGTGAATGTTGATAACCTTACTCTAACATGTCTGTGGGCAAAGTGTATAAAAAGTATCCTATCTTAATTATTTACAGAAAAATTTGGGTTTTGTGTATTGCTGGCTGAACATATTTTTATGTTATCAGGAATTTATCTTCCTGATTGTCACGGTTTAACACTGGCCCGGCGATTAAACCAAATAACAGACGCTCTCTATTAATCTCTCTCTCTCCTTGATAGAGAAAGGAGAGAGAATAAGGGAGAGAGGCTTATGGGTTGGAAACTAAACTACACAACTTTAACGAAACAGTAATGATAAATAGGTAAAATTACTAAATATATACAAATATACAGGAAAATGGATACCACATTCCTCCCCCCTCTCCCCCAATAACTCTCACGTCACCACCGAGGCTGTAGGGCAGCCCTGGGAAAGTCCAGGCTGGACTCCTGGAGTCGGCAGCAGTCGGGAACTGGAGGCAGGAACACACAGATATGGGCTGGCACGGATCACGACCACAGGCAGATGAACAGACAGGATCCTTCCAGGATACCGGGTGAAGGAAGGGAAGCAGGAAATCAGGAAAAGATCTGGAAAAGATCTGGCTCGGCCCTCGTGATGCCTCAAATTTATACTGAGTGTGACGTATATGGGATGGAATACTCTGTTTGGTCAGTTCTGGCATCTATCTTGTCTGTTCCTCCCCAAAGGAGGGCTCAGGTGGGACTTCTGTATCCTCCTGGATGGTAAAATGTTTTCCTCAGAGCTGAGCAGTGTCCTTGGCTCTGCATACCAGTCTCTAGCAGTAACTATAAACATCAAGTGTTATCAATCCTAGAAGCACACACTGTCTGAGAAACTTGCTGTTAATTTCAGCAAGTGCAACTACTTACAAGAAACTTAGCTAAAAGCAAAAGTACAAGACAGAAAATCACCTTTATCCTGGTCCAAACCAGGACACTGATAACAATAAATATATTGTACTTGAAAAGGTACTGTGGTTGATGATAATTTTTTTTTCTGTAATGGTCTATACTACCATTTCTCTGTTGGAGCTGCCCCTCTATCTAGGTTTCTGCTTCCTGTCATGTACTAGGAGCTTCTACATTGCTGAGGAATGGGATGTACAGATCTTAGCCCAACAGAAGACTGAGTTTGATTAGATATCAAAAATATAGTAACACCATTAACATTACACTGTTCTGCATTCTGATTTGACTTTCAGTCTTTCTTGAAAAAGGGGGCTTATGTATTATAATTTCTGGGTTTTTTTTTGTTTTTTGTTTTTAATAGAAAGCAAGCATTTATTTTGAAAAAAACATTTCCCAAACTAATGTTCTGTCAAGAAGCAGATTCAGTCGAAAAATTCCAGAGAGAAGATTTCAGCACATTGATGGGTTGTAAATTGCAAACTAAACACGACTGCTCATTTATTTGGGTTTGCATTATGTAGTTTGTTCACATAATATTGCACTTTTGGTTCCATATCTGAGCATTTCCTGATCAAGATGAGTACCTAAGGTATTCAATTATCTTCTGAACATTTACCACAATAGTCATAGTACTGTTATTTTGTGAAAATACTTCTGCTAATGGCAGCTCATTTTCAGTAGAAATTGAATAGATAACACTTCATATGTTGCCAGTGCAAATGGATGGGATTACAAAGGTAAATATTTGAGTTACTTTAGCAAAGTTTGCACCATTCAACCTATTGATTTTGCTTATTAGTAAGTTATATGAGTTTTAAAAAAGGATATACATTCTAAAATTTAATTTATTTTAAAACACCTGCTGTTGCATACTGTGATTATGAAAATAAAACACAGAATCTGAGGACACAGATTGATAGAATCATAGGATCAGAGAACCACCAAATGGTTTGGGTTGGAAGGAATCTTCAAAGATCATCTAGTCCAACCCCATCCAGGTAAAAATCCCCATCTAGTCTGACCTTGAACACTTCCAATAATTGGGCATCCACAGCTTCTCTGAATATTCTCACCACCCTCATTGTAAAAAATTTCTTCCTTATATCCCGCCCTGTTCTACAAGTTAGAAGCTAATGATATGGAATGACTGTATGAAATGCTCACTGTTGTTTACAAGTACTTTGTGCTAAAAGACAAGTGCAAACATCTCATACTGTATATACTCTGATAAGGCAGGTCTTACCACAAGACTGACTGCTACATATACGAACTTCTGGAAATGTCTATCAGTTAGGTGTCACAATATGAAATATGCTGTATTGAGCAGCAACCAAGCCTGCCTAGCACTTGTTATCAAAGTGGTACTGCTAGCATTTGTAATGATGTCCTGCAGCAGATCTGTTCACTTTAACTGAGAAGTGGGCTGGCCAAGTAAGCTGTCCCTATTCTGGCATTTGTGCCGTGTGGCAATGATGTGACCAACCTGTGAGCAGGCAGGATGCCATCCCAACAGATGGGCATGAATGTTACTAGCTAGGGAGATTTTCATTCTATGTGCAGCAGATGTACACTCCTATTAAAAGTGTTGCTCCCAGCTGCGAATGTCAGAGCAGCAGCTTGCCTTGACCCTCTTTTGTAGAGGTGGTACTGTATGGTACCACTAACCCAACTCTGAACTTGATTGTCATGGAGCTTCATGAAGTACTGGGAGGAGAGGTCAGAGAGTTCAAGATAGTCTCCTATACCTTGTTATTTAATTCTTCTGGAATTTAAATTTTTTTGATAGACAGCACTTAACACAGAAGAAGCAACTGAGCTCAGAGTATGCCCTCTATGGCTAACATGGTCTAATATGCAAGCTATACCCACAGAGTCTGTAAAAGCTGTACTTGCAGCACAGCACTAGTAAAAACATTTTCCTTCTGGGTGAAAATGAATTGCAGTCATTACTTTAATGATCAAAGTCCACAGAGGACAACAAAAGTAGGATCTATCACTATATAAGTAACAGAACAGTTCAATCCCACTAGTAACCGTATCCTTTTAACTAGAGTAATATCCTAATAGAAGTACAAGCAGTATTTCTCAGAATAATTTTTACCTAATTATAGCAATAACATAGAGATGCTTTCAGATGGCAGCTCTTTGGGTACAGCTAAATTTTAGCTATCTGGAAAACAAGACACTTAAGAAACAGAGTTCCAGATGATTTCAGGTGCTCATATTCCAGAAAGCCTTCTGCTTTTTGACAGTTTCTATTGAAAAGACTTACAATAGTGCTGTAGTGAAGTTGCTTTGAAAGAATTTGGTGAGAAGTGAGATGAAGTGAGACTATATCTAAATTGTGATAGTCTACACCAATAAACCTCTGTCTTAAAGCCTGAGTGGATAGTATTTCAGGGAGCAGGGCAGAGTGAAAATATCTTGCCATTTAGATGCAGCCTATCGCTTTGTCAGGATATATTATGCACTTTCACCCTCTATTCAGAACTTGTGGAAAAAAAGGAAGCATTTCAGCCCTTTTAAAATGCTGTATTGTACATGTAGACTATACATATAATCTATACATATAGACTGTCTATAGACTGGAAGCAGTCTATAGAAATTTTTGCTTATAGTAGAGTTTGTTTCTCATCTTCAACTACTACTGAATCAAAAATTTGTAAACTGTGTCAAAGCTAGTGCATATATAGGAATCAACACATGAAGCATATATTCTGCATTTTTGGGAGGTGCTTGCTGCCTCAGATATCCCTCCCTGTAAATTCTTGAAGAACATTAAAATCCCTCAGTTTACTGAATTCCTGCCATTTTGTAAAAACTGAGAATCCCAGTTTAATGTGGTTGGTTGTCAACTTGTATAACCTCTGGACTGCAGTGCTCATACTCTGGTGGAGTTCTCAGTCCTGAGAGATACAAGTCAGACAAAGAGTAAAGTCAGGACCCCCAGTCTTAGGAAAGCAAGTTTTCAGCTCTTGAAGAAATTATTCTTTTGCCCAGATGTTAATGAGTCTTGAACCTTGAGATATGAATATTTGTTCCACATCCATATCTGCACATGCACTACTTCCTGTCTGCCCTACCCCTGCCTCCTTTCCCCATCCCCCCCCCCTACACGCACACAGACACACAGACACACACACAGACACAGACACACAGACACACACACACATTGTCTTAGTTTCCTTGTTTGCTCATGTTGGTTTGTGTTTTTTGATTCCCAGTCAAGTACTCTTGGAGAAGACATTTTAGTTCCCTATTTTGCTATCTCAGGGTATTACAATATGCTGAGTTTTATTATAGGTACTAATGATACACATTGCTGTGGTTGAAACCATTGAGATATGAACTATGATATTTGCTGTAAAAAATAACCCATGCCCTGAAAAATTTATGAGCTAAATATTTGGAACATACCAAGAGTAGGATGAAGGAAACATTTTGTCAGTAAAGAGGAGTAAATGAAATAAGAAAAGAGAATGGCTGTACAGTGAATCTAACAGTGAAGAGAATGAGCTCTTGTGTTAGTCCATTACACAGTTTTGAGATGTTTCTCTTATTTTCAGGCTATTTTCTTACGGCAGTAAACTAACAGGTTTTATTTTCTCTGTATATAGCCTTGTAGGCTTGTGTTTACATCTTCTATTTAATAAATATTTTAGCCTTATGCACAGTTTCAGACAAGTAAATCAAAGATGAAAAGATGATGAGTTCCTATGTGTTTTATGAGAATAAGTGGCTAAATAGAAAAAGGTGCTTAGGAAGGTGCTTGTGAGGACATTAATGCAGTGGAATAACTTCATCTGCTACCAAGTATCAAGAAATCCATCCAAGAATACCACTGAGATGCAAATTCTTTGGTAAAAGGGCTTCATAAAATGCCACTGTTCTCAGAACTGGTAGTTAAAAATTTTATGGTTGTGCCTGTCTGGGATCAGCTCTGAATACAGGCTGTCAAGGTGTGATGTCAATACATACACATTAAATTGCATTGAAGTCTGGAGGCACTCAGGAGGAACTGTCCTTAAAAGCAGGCAAATCTTTTTGCTCTCATATGTAGACAAGCTTTGTACCTACTCTCATTGTATAGTTGTGGGGTTGTGTGTAACGGCTGTGAGTTATCATATCTGAAGATACATTCAGAGAATGTGCAGGGAGATGAGAAAACTTTTAATATAATAATGAAAAGTGATTCCTGCTTTAGAGTGATGGGGACAAGCTACTTGAAATAAGCATTAAATCATCCATATCTGAAAAATACCAGTCCTGAGAAAAGTAAGAGAAAGTGAAATTAAATACAATAATTACTTTAAAAAATTAAAAATAAGAATAACTATGTACTTCAGAAATCTATAAATGTTATTAAGAAACAAGCAAAGCCCTAAAATTGTTCTGTGGATTACCAGTGCCTACCAGTTGCAGTTGCACTTAAAAACCAGCTTCAATCAAGCTGTTAATTTCAGAGGATACTCTTCAGTGTGTTTATTTTCAGATTTCGCATGGCCAAGCACTATATATATCTTGTGGCACTCATAAACAGATGCCTTTCTATTAATGCTCTAGATGGAGTAAAAAAATCTTTCATGGAGATAAAAGTAGCTAAATTATAACTTATACTGATAGAAAAAACATGTTGCCAGAACAAGAGGTTTGTGATTAAATATTATTACCAAAAAAAAAAAAAAAAGAAATTTAGTAAAAAAATTTCAAATATTCTTGAAATGATCTGAGTTTCAGTTGGAAATGGTCAAAGGACGTATTTTTTGTTTACATGTAGTTTTAAATAGATACTTTTCAAGTGTGACTACTATTTTTCATCAGAATTTGAGATTTTCCCTTAGGAAAAGGAAATGGATAAAGAAAAACACAGACCAAAACCAACTCAGATTCCTTTTTAAATGAAAATTTTATTGAAAGGAGTAAAATAGCTTACAGGATTGTTGGATTATCTTTCACAATTATTAATAATTTTTTTCTACTTTCTGAAGATCCTTTGAACTTCCATGATCAATCTATGCACTTTGGATACTATTTACAGCTTTAGACTTCCGTATTGTCCAATTTTCTTAGGATAAAACTGCACTGTGAGATGTGCACACAGAACAAGTTTTAGCTATTAATAGCCAAATGGAAAACATTGATTCATAGCAACAATTATCTGGTCCTCAAGTTAAAAACATCATTAAAATACCACTTCTGAGATCCATGGAAATAATTTGGCTGCTTGCCAAGCAAGAAAGCTTCAGAAAAAAGTATGAGCTAAGAAAGTTGTCAATGAATAGTAATTTAGTTTTGAAACTAAGTTGAAGTATATTTATTCTGGAAACATTTTTTCATATGTTTATTTTCTCTCTATATATGTTTCAGATAATGTTTCTTCTAGACTTTTCATCCCTTATGTAACAATAAAGACTTAAGTCTTTAAGCTCTGTTGAGCAGCATGCAGTTAGGGTTAAGAGGCCTCACACCAAACACACCACTCCTGTTCCAACCAGGGAGGTGACAGTTCAGTAACTAAAGCCTTCCAAGGACCTCAGAAAGAACTTTCAGCAGTTTGTTTTTATGTGGGAACTCAACAAAGAACAATTTGATATTATTTGCTCTGACACTGATGTTTTAGTAGGAACTCTAGGTCAAACCAAAACTACATCCAAAATAGCAGACTGAAACTTCTTAATGTACAGCTTATTTCAGATGAAGCTGGACCCTTTCATGCAGACCTTGCTATGGAACATCAAAGTTGATAATTTTCTAAATGCTCAAGCGAAACTTTAAAAATTCAATTTAAAATACCAGGTTTTATCTCTGGACAAATTAATTTCATATAAATTTGCATTTTTAAAATCCCAATCTATATTGTTGGGTTGTTCTAACTTTAAAGTGTAAGCAGTTCCTCAGAAAAATGTGGCTTTTTTCTTGCTCACAAAAAGTTACTAACTTTCTGCTTCAGTGCTTGCTGTGCAAAGAATACATGACTGAAGTACATTTGCATATTCCAGTGCATTCACAGGCACTATGATGCATTTTCTGCAATATACAGTAATTTATTACAGCTTATATGATAAATAGCTTAGATATCAAATCAGTTATTGAGAGCTCTATGCTATCTATTTATTTCCAGTCAGATAAAGAGGAATTTACTACTGGTAAAAAAAAAAGAAAAAGATTAATAAGCCACATACACAAGAGTTTGGACAGGACACTTAAACTATAATGTATCTCTGGCATTCTATTCCAAGGATGCATTATAGTCGTATGATCATAGAGTGATTAAAAATCCATAACAGAGTATTTGTTTGCCAGGTATATACATAAAAAGACCTCTTATCTATGCAATTTGACTTCCATCCACTTGAACAATTTTGTTCATTAGATCCTGGTGTGGACTGTAATGCATCTAAAAGAATGAACCATTTTTCTGGTACAGGACAGTTCATTATCCTAAAAGCTCTTTCATTATATCCCTTATATTTCGAAGGCAAGAGACATTCTGCTTATCATTTACTGTGAGAGTGATGTACATAGTCACAATAAATGGGGAAAGTATCTTAAGGCTGTGTGTGTGTGACTGTAGAGGTTTGCCCTTTAATAAAAGCAGCGAGGCGCAGCAAATTGTGAGATAACAAAATTAAAGCATAGGAAAAATGGGTGAAATTTGTTTACTCTCTCTTCATTTTCATATCTTTCTTTCTTTGTAGTTCACTAATGGGAAAATAAAAATTCTGGTGTTCAGTTCTCTCAGATTTCTGTGAAATGTCAGGACTAGTATGTAACCCCTGTGAGAAAGAGGATGCTCACTTACCCCAGCAATTAGTGAGATTCTGGGGAAGTATGCTGGAAATATACTCTATTTAAAGCAGACTAGAAGAAGAGCTGGCATGCTCAAAAGCTGATTAGATTTTGTCCCTCCAGCTGACACAATTAACCTAACACAAAGAGCTTCCTCACTCTGTAAACCTGAACTGATTTGTATTTCTTAACCATTGTCTCTAAAGTGATACTGCAATTAAAAGTATTAAACCACATTTCTATAGTGTAACTTGAGAATGAAAACAAGCACCAGTAATACTCCTACACTTAGCATAATTTTCATTATTTGCTCCTGGCTTTTCGTGGAAAACCTTGAATTGTCTGAACTGCCTGCACAATGTACTAATGAAGGGCAGGCAGATGGACGAATATACTCTTAGCCAAAGATATTTTGTTACAGTGTAAACTCAAATATAGTTTGAATCATACATGACTATAGCTTTCAGTTCTAGACAGAAGCAGTAATATTTGCAACTTGTAGACTTAATGTAAACTGTATAGAAGAAAGGTTTGGGAAGTTTCTCTTGCTGCTACACCAGAGTTTTCTTTAATCATGTTAATCCTTGCCTAATCTCTAACAGCTTTTTTTTTTTTTCTTTTTTTTTTTTTTTTTTTCTTTTTCTTTTTCTTTTTCTTTTTTTTCCCCCCATTTCATTCTCTTCAAAGTTGACGGAATATTACCTGCTAGCACACATTAGATTAGGTGCCTCCATCTTGAGCAGAAGCATGAAAGCTCCATTCCTTATTTTTAAGAATTAATGAAAAAATATGTTATGGACAAACAAAAAGAGATAGTAGCAAATTATTACAAGGCAAAAATGGTAACATGAGGACAGAAGTTCACCCATATGACCTGGTGTAGATTCATTAAAGTAAATGGAGCTACCTTGGTTAGCCTGTGCTGATATCTGACCAAAGACTTCATCAAGATCTTATTACTGTAGGAGCTTTTCCCATCTGTTATGTTTTTTGATGATTTTGGTAATTTGTTGCAGATTCTTAATATTTTGGTGGAGGGGGTTAGTGTTACTACTAATTTAAGTTTTCCCAGACCAATATGTAAGACTGTATGGCTGTAGCATACGTGCCATGAGTGTGAAACATCTTAAGGGCATCAGATACCTGCATATGCAGAACTGGTCAGCCAGCATGGATGTGGACTTGTCTAGAACATACAGAAATCTAGAGAAATGCTCACTGTATTTTTTCCCCTTATATTTGATTGTGGAAATCTGCCATTATTTATACCTGGAAACAAGTAGTAGTTTTTCAGCTGAGTAACTATTTACATTTTTATATCATACTGGTGAAAAATATTATATATATAATATTAATAATAAGAATGTTACCATAACATGTACATTTTATAAGATTTTAATGGAATTTACATCTGTATTTTATGGGATATCAAGATTTCTTTGCATTTACGTAAAAAAAAAAGGATTCTAATCTTAGAATCCTTTCTTCAGTAAAAAAATTCTTACTGAATTACAAATGTGTCCACGGTAAGTCTTTTGTATGTATTTCCAGGGGACTAGGTGAAGGGCTACTGACTCTACTAATTTAATATTCCCTTTAAAAAAAAATTCTTCTCCTGACATCCTCCAAGGAATAAAGCAGCATCCCCAGGCAAGCAAAATCACAGTTTGTCTGGAAATGTCACAGTTTGTAGGAAAAACTACTTTTCAGTCCTTGAAATGCACATCAAATATACTAGTAGTCTAATCTAGACCAGCATTCCATTTAAACTGTTAGACAAAGACTTCTGTAGATGAAGACCTCTACAGGAAGCATCTACAAGGATTTTGCCACTTTCTTTAGTCAATATATGGGGCAGTGTGCTAGATGCAAAGGCAAAAACTTGCTTTCCAAATGTTATTTTATAAGCCCTAGTGATAACATCTATCTGCCTGGGATAAATTAATATAATTTCAGGAGGTTCTAAACTTCCTTTGAAGCAAGGAAGGTCACCTTGAATGCCCCTCTTAATTGGGGGCAGAGTTTTAACAACATTTTATGAGAGCCATCTCAGGTACAGCACTCATGTAACAGAGTACTGCTGGTTGGTCCTCCCAGCAGAAACTGGCTTATTGGAATAAATTTCTCCTTTGCAGTTTGTATTTTGACTTACCTAACAGAACACCTTACAGGGCAGAGAAGAGTGACTGGTTCGGAAAAAAAAATGAATTCTGCATAATGGACAATGGCAAATCAGTTGAGTCCATTTTCTGATTCACTCCTCTGTCTTCAGATTACCCTGTTTAGTGACTAGACTTTGTCCCATAAATACAAAATATGCCTTGCTTAACCACATAGCTCAAGCCTGTGAACTTGCTGTGAACTGCTGGTTGCTGGTGAAAGGATTAGGTGGCCAAGGTTTGGGATGGCTGATGTAAAATAGCCTGTAATTAGGCGAGATTAGATATTTTTTAATTTCTGCAGCCCATGGCTTGAGTTTAAATACACTTTGTCCTTATTGTCTTAATTTTCTAGTACACTGCACAAATATGCTAATTTAAATCCCGTAAGGTCACAGTATTTCACTTTTGCCTGTACTTGATTGCTTATCACCTTTTCAGACTGCCATTTCTATTTGCCATGTGTAGTTGATGAGTGGTCCTCAGTAAGTCCCTCTGCAAGGATACTCATTATATTTTCTTTTTTCTCTAACAGCTGCTCAGTAATTTCACATGACATAATGTAAATGTATTTATGGAGTACATCCATCTCAGCTCATGTTGATTGTGCTCATGGAGGTGTTCACCACTCTGTTGAACACATTCTGCAGTGATTATTAGAGGTGGCTAAATTCCCTATACAACTGGAAAATTTCAAGAGTTGACTTTGTGAAACATCCATTTATGGTCTAGCTTGGTACACTGCTCCTCCCTGGACATTACTGTCAGTAAAGAGTAAATTATTCTGTAAAAGCCTTTGAGTTCTTATGTTCAGTTCTTATGTGAGGAAATGAAACTGATGATTTACAATTTTTAAAAATACTTAATTTTTATACCTTATAAAATGACAAGTGAGAGAGAATGCCAGATGGACCATGTGGCTTCAAGTTTTAACAAAATTGGAAGGAGAAGATGACAATAGCCAAGCAAATATCACTGCATTAGTGAAAGCAGATTCATTAAAAAACATTGAAATAGTTACAAGGCAGGTTTGTAAGCATTCCAAATCAAAGAGAACTAACAATTTCTGCTATGAAGCACAAAACTAATTCTCTAAAACTTCATCCAATAGGGACTTCCTCTATGTGGCCCATGCTTAATTTCTTCAGTTGGCAGTTTTCTGCTTTGTATTAAATAGTTACAAGATTTACTGGACTAGAGAGACAGAATATGTAATGGTTCATGGCTAGCATAATAGTGCAGTGATGAGGGTACTTACCTAGAATAAAGGAGGCCCCTGTTTTCATTCATTTAACTATCTTTCATAACTGGAGATTTTCTGAATGAGCAAGCTGGATTATTTTGTCTTAAATCTGACATTAATAGTACCATTTTAATGGGAAATGCAAGCTACAGACTAGGCTTCCCAGGACTAGACTAGATGGTCAATTGAAATGTCTTCAGATGCTCTATGCAGCAGAGGACAAATCCTTCCTCAGACAAAATAATGGAACTCTTTTTTCCATGTATGAAATGTTCTTATCAATAAACGTTCTGCTCCAAATTTCCTTGCAAGACCAAACACACTTTTGGGAAAATACATCTCAGACTGCAAGAAGCCAGCGTATGGAACATGAAGCACAGAATCACTCAGAATTGTCATGGTCAGAAAAGACCTCTAAGATCACCATTTCTAACCATCAACATCCCCCTCTGCCTCAGTAAAATAAATTAAAATAATTTTATCAGTATTTGTATTGATACAGATGCCCATTAGAGCATGTCCCGAAGTGCCTCATTTACATGTTTTTTAAATACTTCCAGGGATGGTGATTCTACCACCTCCCTGGGCAGTCTCTTCTAGCACCTGACTACTCTCTCAGTAAAGAAATTCTTCCCAATATTTAGACTAAACCTCCCCTGGTGCAACTTCAGACCATTTCCTCTGGTCCTATCATTATTTACAGGCCAGCATTCACCTCCCTACAACCTCCTTTCAGGTAGTTATAGAGAGCAATAAGGTCTTCTTTCAGCCTCTTCTCCAAACTAAATATTCCCAGTTCCCTCAGCCTTGCCTTCAGTTCTTGTTCTCCAGACCCTTCACCAGCTCGGATGCCCTGTTCTGTACTTGCTCCAGCAGCTCAGTGTTCTTGTATGAGGGGCCCAGATGATGCAGAACACTTCCTCTTCTACAAATTCCACCTCTAGCTGTCAGTAAGTCTTCCTATAACTTCAAGAAAATGGTTTTTCATTTTTAGTTTACATAATTGACAGAAAAAAAAACCCATCTTATTTGTGTGCAATGTTGATGTTAGAACCAAATGAATGTCTTTTATTATAAGGATGATCTGAAAGAAAAACCACTCCATGTTGCTGGGTAAAATGGAAAGATGCCTGGCTATTCTTTCTCCCTCATGTGTATCTTGCATATTTTAAAGTTAGGCAATCTAACTAGTTTTCTTTTTAGTTAGCCCTATAATTTATATCTCCTAACTTCATTTTTCATTAAAAAATTATACACTTATACTGTACCTCAAATAATATTATTTAGCATTTGTTTGCAATTTTCATACACTGCTAATCCATGATATGTATGTTTTTATTTGTTTGCTACAATGTGATTGTAGTGTGCTCTTCTCTGCCAAGCTGCTAAAATAAATATTTGAAAATAACTTTGTGATTCATCTTGCCAAGGCTTACTTCAGAGATCATGCTAACAACATCCCACAAGAAACACACTTTTTTAAAAAGAGGAGAGTGAGTACCCAAGTCACTTATATGCCCCATTCAGTGAATATAATTGATATTATTAAAAAATGCTATGAATTTTTTAATAACATTAGTCAAAGACACTGGAAGCAGGAGATAGAGATTTATAGAAATGTGCCTGAAATTAGAATGAAAACCTTACTGAATGATCTTCCAGTGCTTAGCATTATCAAGAGGTTATGTTCACATTTTCTACATATTTCTCAAATGTGAAGGAAAATCTAAAGTTAAATATTTTTCACATATGAGGCTAAACTGGCTTTCAGGACAAATGCCCTGGACTACTAGTTCTTCAGTGAATTAAAAACATTAGAATAGATTTTACAAATTTACAAAGCTGCAAATTTCTTGCAGCCTGGAGTATTTCAGAACGTAATATTATAGAAAAATGCATTTAAATGTTAGATCCCATTAAGCCAAAATTTAAAAACCAGATTCTTTATCACGGAGTTAAGATATTCAGGTTTTCTACAGATAGCTAAGTGCTTCAGAAAGAAATGCAGTAACTGCTGATATACTGATAAAGCAAGCAGATATTTAGTAGGCACTGCTTGATTTGGAGCCAAATATCTATAAATGGAATTAAAGAGAGCTGATCTTCATGTTCCCAGGCCTGTTTATACATTTTACATGGCAAATTGTTCAATAAAATATTGAAGTAACTGGAAGAAAACAGAAAACACTTTTTCCCATTTCTCTTCATCACCCTTAAGCACAGTCACACCTCTTCCATTTTTTTTTAGGTACCTGAAATCACTAATTAGTCTGTACTATTGCTGCAGGGACTCACAGCTTCCAGAATATTAGTAGCAATTCCGAAAGCTTTCCTTCATAAGAACTTTCTCTTCGTCCCTACCAGTTCTGGAGTCACTCCTTGCCCTCAAATTTATATTCTCCCTTTTTATTTAATAACAGCCTAAGGCCTCATAATTTACTTACAACACTCACCTAATGTTTGTTTTTGCTGGGTCTTTCAGTTTTTACATTGGAAACAGCAGTGTCTAGAGAGTAAATGAACTTGAGTTCAGCAGGGATTTTTCAGCCCTGCATCACCAGATTTAGGGCCTGGAAAGCTACCTGAGCCCTTTTTTGTTTTCAAATGTATTTCCTATTTTGGTACTGAAAATATATTCCTTTGTGGTTACATATAAAATATAGCTAGTTCTAAAAAATTCGAATAAAAATTCCCAAATCTTATTTCATAATTGGTTAGTGCATAAAATTAATAATGCATGAGTGGGAAATAGCTTGCATCTACTTTATGAACAACACTCAGTTTTCTATGTGCAAGTTTCTTTTTTTGTTAGGGCTACAACTGTAGAGGGTAGGTAAAATTTTATATATAAAATCCATTTCATTTAATATGCTAGTGAATGAAAAGCTTTTATTGATCTCTGCATTAAAAGAGTAGCACTAAAAGAACATGACCAAAAACATGTGCAAATAAATTTTTAATTCATTTTTAATTCAAACATTGCTTTATTTTTTTCCTGCCACTGGAAGGCATTCTTTGCTATCACATACCTCTCTGCATGTTTTCTTTGTTCTTTAGATTTCTATCTGCTGGCTTTTACCTGGCAGATGTGTGCGTACCCCCTCAGAAGCAAGCAATGGGAGAAGAGAGTAGAACAAGGTGGATTTACAGCTGCAGCCAATTAACCTGTTGCTAGGGAACCATCAGATGCCCAATCAGAAACCAGCAGTGAACCCACTGGAGTCAGCGGGATATAAAATGGAATCACAAAACATTACAGTTCCCCCTCATGTTTTTTTTTTTTACAATTAAAAAAAAATATATTTTATCAGTGCCCCCCCCCTTTTTTTTTTCTTTTTATGAGGGGGAGAGAAGTTTGATAGCAAGGGGTTGAAATGTCAAACATGTTTGTCTTAGTCTAGGCACTTAAGTAACATACAGGAAGGAAGCAGGAGCTTGAATCTGTGTTTAACTACCTTTATACCTTTATCAGTGCTAACCAAAATGTAGTAGATGTGGGAATATATTACAGACGACTTCATGTCACTATATCAGGTTAGCACAATGTGATCTGATCTGCAAATATTTTGAAAATCTTAGGCATTTTATGGAATGTCAGTTAAATAAACCTTAATGAACATGAAAGAGTGAGTTGTGGTTGGCCAGATAAGAGATTACTCTGACTGATACATATGGAAGCAGAAGATTTCATTTCACCCACTTAAAGCTCATTCAGGTAAATGAAGACTTGAAATTGAAATCACTACCTGAACCTCAGATATGAATTTTGACTCTGTCAGAACATTTATTACAGGTTGTTTAAGGCTTGTTTTGTTATCTTCTTGCATAGAAGGACCTATTTTAATATTGCTTTCATAGTCTTCTTTTACTCTGAAATAGAGAAATGTTACAGTAGAACAGTTTTCATCCTAATCGTACTTTCTCTTATTATTCTTTCGACATACTATTTCTGTCATCTTTAGTATTCATAGTCTTTGATAGTAATATAAAAGACTGAAGTGAAGAACTTGTCCTGGTTTGAAAGGACCAGGATATAAACTGGCCCATGCTTATACTGACCTGAGACTGCCTGGGACACCACCAGCAGCTGCTGACCTGTTGCTGTGGTAGTAACAATGAGGAGCAGCTGTGACTATGGGGAGGAGAGGATGGCACAGGTGATTCCAATGAACCAATCACAGGGTTTCTGCTCATGGTGATCAGTATAAAATGGCTCCCAAGTAAGCCTGCTCTTGTCTTTTGGGGGTGGTATGTTGATTGTTTTGTGATTTATCTGTCTGTCTTTGTTCCTGCCTTGTCTTCCTGCACTGGAGAAGAACATTGTCCATCAAGACTGGTTGCCTTCTTCTGCCTTCCCAAGTAGGACTGGCTTGGCTTCTTCAAAGGTACTGTGGACTGTGACTGCAACCCTGAACTTGGGTACTCCCATCTGCTTCTGAGTCCAGTATGGAACTTTTCTGATTGGGTAGTAATTAACTGAGGAGTATGGCTTCTGCATTTATATATTGGTAATTTGGCATTGTTATTAATATTTTTTAAACCTATGGTATTTTTTTCCCAGCCTTAAAGTCTCTTCTTCTTTTTATCCTCCCCTGGTGAGGGGGGAGGTAGTGGTGGAGCAATAGAGACCATCTGTTACCCTATTACCATCAAATAGGACTTATTGACTACCTATGTTTTTGATGGCCATCTTCCTGAACAGTGTTCTTGCATGCCTTTTACTTGCAGAGGCTAGAAAACTAAGCTAAACTTTGGAGCTTTCTTCTAGTCCAATTTGAGTCTTGCTTCCATTGAGTCTTGAGTTATTTTAAGTCTTGCTTCCATTTCTTGATATGTTGGTGTACTGGAAAAGCAAAGAAGAGTAAGAGATAAGATGGAGGATTGTTTTGGGCAGGTACCTGCATGACAAAACAAACAGAGCAGGCATGTACTCTCAAGAGTTACAATGCCTTCATTGCCCTTGAGGAACAAGTAAGGAACTGTGCAGGAGGAAGGTCACTCTCAAAGGCCAGAAGTGCCACCAAGGCAACCTTGGCTGAGACAAACCATCAGAACCGACCCCAGAATGAAACATAGCTGGGTCATTGTTATGGGTTATTCCCTCCTGAGGGGTACAGAGACCCCAATATGCAGACTGGACCTGCTTCATAGGGAAGTCTGCTACCTCCCTGGGGCCTGGATAAAGGATGTCAGAGGTAAACTTCCCACACTGGTGAGGCCTTTGGATTTAACCAACTTTTGATCTTTTAGGTAGGTAGTGATGAAGTGGCAACAAGTAGAGCAAAACTTATAAGAGATTTCAGGGCCTTGGGGTAGCTGGCTAAGGGATAAGGAGTGTAAGCTGTGTTTTCCATCCCTCCAATGGCAGCAGCAAACGAGGCAATCAACAGGAAGAGCCAAGGGGTCAATCCATTGCCTTGGGACTGGTTTTATTGGCAGGGCTGTGGGTTCTTTGATCACAGGTTGCACTGCAAGACACCAGGCCTGCTGGCAAAGCAGGGATGCAGCTGTCCCTGAAAAGGAAAAGGTTCCTGGGGGAGGAGTTGGCAGGGCTCATTGGTAGAGATATAAACTAGATTTGAGGGGATAGAAGGGGATAAAATTAGGCCTGCTGGGAAGATGTCTGTGGGAACTGTGCCAGGGTCTGTAGGGTGGTGTGCTAGCAAAGACTCTCACTCTGCCATCTCAGTTGAGATGTGGGACAGAGAGACAATGGGAAACAAAGAGGCAAAGGTTATTGATGGTTTAGAAATCATAGGAACAACTGAGAAAAGTCAGGTAGGAATTAGAGCCTGTGCCTATAAAAAGGTGCTGGGATCATCAGCCCTTCTAAAATGCATCTATACCAATGCATGCAGCTCAGACAATGAGTAATGAATATGGCTGGAAGCCATAATGCAACAGGAAATCTATGGCATAATGGCTATCACAGAAACATGCTGGGGTATCTCATGTGACTGGAGTGCCACAACTGATGGCTACAAGCTTTTCAGGAGAGATAGAGAAGGAAGGAGAGGTAGTGGGGTGGCCCTGTATATTAAGAATTGTTATGAATGTCTAGAACCTGAGTGTAGTGATGACAGGCTTGAATGTGTCTAAATCAGGATAAGGGATAAGGCCAACAAGGCTGATATAATTCTGGGAGTCTGCTTTAGATCTCCCAACCAGGGCAGTGAGGAGGACAAAATGTTCTGTAAACACCTGGGTGAAGTCTCAGGGTTGTTTGCCCTTGTTCTTCTGGGGGACTTCAACTTCCCTAAGGGAATTACAACACAGCAGAGAGGGAACAGTACCAGAGATTCCTGGAATGGGTTGATGACAGCTTCCTGACTCAGCTGGTGAGTGAACCAAGCAGGGAAGGTGCTCTGCTGGATCTGCTCCTTGTGAACAGTGAAGGGCTGGTAAGAGATGTGGCCATCAGTGGCCACCTTGGGGCTCAATGACCACATAATAATAGGGTTCTCTATTCTGAGAGATAACAGGAGGGGGAGGCAGCAAAACTGCTACTCTAGACTTTCAAAGGGCCAACTTTAATTTGCTTAGTAGCCTGACTGCCAAAATCCCTTGGGAATTGGTTCTGAAGGATATAGGAGTCCAGGAAGGCTGCATACTCTATAAGAAAGAAGTCTTGAAGGTTCAGGAACGTGCTGTTCCCATATGCTTTAAGGCTTATGGCATTGATGACCAGCCTGGCTGAACAGGGAGCTACGATTCTATGATTCTGGCCATTCTATCATATAACCACCTGTGGCATAACATGTATATATATATATATATGTATATATATATATATATAAGTAGCAGTATATCTAAGAAGTCCAAGTATTAAAGCTAAGTGCCTGCTTAATTCACATTTATGAAATAGAATTAACGAATATTGTAACATCTGTTTGGAAAGGATTAACCAATTTAAATGCAAACCACCAACCTGTGTACTCTGTGTATACCTTATACACTACATCTATATATGGTTTGCTCTAAGTATATGTGACATAGAATGCAAAATGGCTATATATATGTTTTCCATTGTATATAGAAAAGAAAACTTTCCGAATGAGAAGAAATGAGAGAGGACTTATTTTCAGGGCGTATCAAAGTTCTACACTTCCTAAGGTTATAAACACAGAATTTTTTCTGCCATACAGGTGAAGTCTGCAAAATGTTTTATTTATTTGTGCTTTGTGGTGGTAGAACTCCATGTTGTGGAACCAGTTGAAAAGTATTTCCTCTAAGTGATTGTGGGATTGAGACAATCATTACTACACTAATAGGCAATCTTAAGCCCCTGCTTAACTGCATATCCATCTCTGCTCATATCTTATTCCACTCACATCCAAATAACACTACTGAATATGGGTTCCCAAGTCCAGCAACATAATGTGGCACTGCTGCTGGCATAAAAAGAAAAAAGGGAAGTGCACTGATCTTGTAACCTCAGCTCCCTTCCTTTGTTGGAGTAGCCTTTTAAATGTGTCTTCTGGTTGGAGATGGACAAACCAGGGCAGAGAGCTGAGGAATGGTGCTGTGGCTCCTCACCCCTAGGGCAGCATGATGTGTGGATTCAGCAAGTTGAAGCACTGAGGGAAGAAGGGAAAACCCCCCTGTCATCGTGCCAGTACAGGCTGGACTCTGCAGTTCTAAGCTGCAGCTGCCTTTATTTTACTGAAGGCTTTGAATTTTAAATAGTCATCAATTTATGCTCTAGGCAACTGTCCATTTTGCTTCTGCCTCAAGGTCTGGGTGTCAGCTGAGATGAAGTGCAGTGGTTGGGTACACCTACCATTAGAGAATATAGAAGTAAGAATAAAGGTTTAATGAGGAATCTTGTTTTTATATAGTTTGGGCACTTTCAACAGTTCTAATGTAAATTTAAAATATCAGTCTGCCTCTGCAGAATGTGTAAGTTTTTGAATTTTTAGAGCTAAATAATAAATAGAATAAATTACTGTAGTAAGAGTTGGATTTATTAAGTCAAGAAAATGCATAATCTACCTTTTAAAATTCTTATTACAATAAGGGTTTCTGGAACTATTACTTCTGCATGTTTTTTGGGAGGCTTCTACCTGTGGTTTATGCTTGTTGGAACCAATCTTTGGTGAAATATCATGAGTATGCAAATGACTAGTGATATTTATTAACTTCTAAAGTTCAGATATTTTTTATGCTATGCTTCAACTCCATGCAGTGGTTATGCATTGTAGGTGAAAAAGAGTGCTTGCATATTAATTACAAGCTAATTTTAGTTTTATTTTACACTCCACTGAAGTACTTTTTAAGAGAAATATAGATGCTGGATCAACATATCACTGCAAAGATTCCACAACATCTCTGGACACTCTGGTCCAGTGCTCTGCCACCCTCAGAGTAAACAGAGTTACTCATGTTCTGATGAAACTTCCTGTGGTCCAATCTGTGCCTATTGCCCCTTGTCCTGTTGCTGGGCACTACTGAAAAGTTTCTGGTCCTGTCCTCTTGACACCAACCCTTTAGGTACTAATAATCATTTATAAGATCCCCTCAGTCTCTCCAGGCTACACAGACCCAGGTGTCTTAGCCTTTCCTCATGAGATGCTCCAATTCCCTAATTACCATCATAGCCCTCCACTGGACTCTTTCCATTAGCTCCTTGCCTTTCTTGAACTCGGGGGCCCAGAACTGGACACAGTACTTCAGATGTGGCCTCAGCAGGGTGAAGTAAAGGTGGAGGATAACCTTCCTAGACCTGCTGGCCACACTCTTCTTAATTCACCCCAGGATATCAGTGGCTTTCTTGGCCACAGGGCCACATTGCTGGCTCATGGTTAACTTGTCCACTGTGACTCTCGGGTCCTTCTCCACAGCACTGTTTTCCAGCAGGTCAGCTCCTAACTTGTACTGGTACATGGAGCTGCTTGTCCCCAGGTGCAGGACCCTACACTTGCCTTTGTTGAATTTCATGAGGTTCCTAACTGCCCAGGTCTTGCTGTGTAGCAGCACAGCCTTCTGCTCTGTCAGCCACTCCTCCCAGATTTGTACTTGCTGAGGGCATACTCTGTCCCTTTATCCTGGTAATGATGAAGTTTGGACCCAGCACTGACCCCTGGGGAACACTGCTAGCTCCAGGCCACAAACTGGGCTCCCACTGATCCCACCCCTCTGAGCTCTGCAATTCAGCCAGTCCTCAATCCATCTCTGTCCTCTCATCAAGAGGGTTCTCATGAATGTGCATAAATACTAAATAGGAAGGATTAAAGAAGACAGACCCCAGACTCTTGTGGGGGTCTCAGGAACAGGACAAGAAGCAATAGGCACAAATAGAAACAGAAAATTCCATTTAAATCTAGAAATAACTATTTAACTCTGAGTTTGGTCAGACACTGAGGGCCAGTTGATGAGAGAGCTGCTGAGGTGTCTGTCTCTGGAAAGAGTTGAAAATTGGCTGGTGGTGTTTCTGAGCAGCCAAGCTTTAGTGGACTCTGCTCTGAGAAAAGAAGTGAGACAAGGTGATCTTCAGAGGTCCGTCCTTTCATACCTCAGTAATTCTGTGGAAATGATAAAGATCACAACTTCCTGATTTTATAAAGAATCTGTGAGGAACATCACTTGAGTTGACCTGTATAATTTTTTTGTTTCAAGCCAAAGGAAAGTAAAAATTCACTATCTTTTGCTGCTCAATTGAACTGAATTCTACTTGTCTGTATTAGCAGGAATTAATGCTGGAAGGCACTATAAAGAACTTAAACTTTCCATTATTTTGGCTTTCTTTTTCACAAATTGCAGTTATGTCAGTGCTGAGAGGAACTGGAAGACAAGTACTTTCCAGATCCATGAATGGCTACACATACCAACTTCACTGGTATAGGAAAATAACTTGTGTAACAAACAGGCTAATATAATAATATATGTTGGCACCCAGGTTGATAAAATCAAGATCTGCAACGATGCTTAAATAGTTGTTTTCCTACTTTTTAAATGAGGTTATTTGGAAGATCAGGAAGAAGGTGCACCCTAGTATTTTTTTGAAGGGTAGAACTTAAAATTTTTCCTTAGTTACTACAAAATAAGTAGCAGTATTATAGAAAATCTGAGGCCTTTTGAACTTTGAGGGCTAGAGATTTCATGGTGCCTAAGTATGAATGCTGATTCACTTACGTATTCAGCTGAAAATCACTGATTTGGAAACTTACACAATATGATGGCAAGTAATTATCAACCACCTTCTGCATCCAACATAATGTATTGCCTTTATTACTTTATCCTGTTCTAGAGCAATGCACATTTTTGGCTGTATCAGCAAACTCTGTTGGCTACAGCATAAAAATATCACAGTATCTGTAAATGACTGCTGTTGTTGTTATTGTTATATATTAAATCTACAGTTCTGACAGGAGGAGTTAAATAGCTGTGTGCTTTTTTTTAAGTATAGCAGTAACCACTGAACAAGTTTGTTCCAAGAACAGTAAAACTGATGGCCTCTTTTTATAGATTTGAATACCTTCCATCATCACTGCAGAAAGCTAAGATTTGTGGGCAAAAGGCAACAAAAAACCTAAAATTTGTGGCTAAGAGGTAGGACATATGGTAGCTGATCTTGAGGTATGTAGATGCTAAATGACTGGCTACAGGGCTTGCACTGTTTGGCCAGCCAGCTGATGCTAAACAATGTGGATAATATCAAACAGTTCTGTCTGTCTTTTCTTCTGGGAAAGCATTAATTTGATGCCTCCATGTTCATAGAATTCTAATGAGAACTTGTGGAAATTATTTCTTTTTGAGAATATATTCCACCTTTGAACTGGTGAGATGGGTTGAAACTTTGAGCTTAAGATGGAAGGGTGGACATTATGATCTCAAAAAATCAGGAAAACCAGAGAAAAAGAAGCATTTTCTGTCAGAGTAGTCATAGTTGTATTCTGTGTAGCAAAGTGCACCAAGTCAGATGATACTGTTGAAAATTTTAATGGAAGTTATTTTTAGTGTTGAGGTGTATACAGTTTTAAAACTATAAAATAACCTCATTGGACTGAATTCATGGACAATACAAAATTAAATCCCATTTTCTCTAAAGGATTGTGGTGTATTTGCCATAACTAGAAATAGCCTCAGATGTCTAAAAGAAAAATATAAACAGAACCAGCAGCAACATTTTTTTTTAAAACTTAGTTTTTGAAGCAGGCCTGAAATCATATTTCTGAATAAAGAGGAAGATAAGTTGACAGTATTCTTGTGACAGTATTTCATGTGAGATGGGTTGCTGAAAATTAAATTGGTTCTTGTACTTGATATTTGAGTAATTTACTTGCATTTCAGTGTAAATATGAAAGTTGACTTATGAAATGGTAAAGAAAATCTCAGTGCCCAAACTTCAAAACAGTCACCTGGAAACTGTGAGTAAGAAATCATAAACTTAAGGGTAAGGTATTTTCTACTAGAACCTGTCAATTTAAGAACTAACCTATATATATATATATATATATATATATATATATATAAATGAATAAAGGTAAGCAAAAAGGAAGATCCATTTTCTTTTCCCCTTTTCTTCTGTAGTGAAACTGTGTTGCAGAATTGACGTGATAATTGTAAACAAATCCAATGTTCCTTGTTAGAAAAAAGTGCCAAAAAATTACAAGGCACCTGATTTGTTTTATAACAGTGCCTTGAGACCCTCCTAGTTGAATTTTTTGGCCTTTAGTGTCTGTGCAGTGTATAATGGGGTTATAGTCCATGATGAATGAACACAGGCATACAGGATACCAAAATGAACTGGGTATTTTTAAAATAAGAAACAATTTAAAACTCTGAAAAGTGTTACTAATCCTTAAATGAACATGGAGATGAAAAACTGAGGCAGACAACTCAGCAGTGGCAGGGGTGATGACTGAACTGGAATTTCTTATGTGACTTCTTGCCTTCACTATAATGCAATTGCTCCTCTGAAGTAGGATTCAAACCATTTTTTCTCTGCCTTTAGTCAGTCTTCACTGTCTGAAAAAGCTGTGCTTAGAACTAACCTCAATCTTCATCTGAATTCGTGCACTACTGTTCTCAAATTAAATAAAAGATGTATTCTTTGGGGAAGAGGCCAAAACTAGTCTTGATAATACATTTGCACAAAAATAGCTGCTGTTTAATAGTTCTTCAGCTGTGAACTGTATTGATTTGTCTTTGAATACATATTCTGCAGATTTTAGACCTTTGTATAAATGTAAGAAAACCAGTTAATCCTATATTTTTTTAAATTTTTTTATTTTTAAGGAATAGTGGCAATCATTTAGGGGCTATTATAGTAAATTCAACAGATTAGATAAGCATTTAACGGTTCTGAAATCAAGCAAAAGAAGCTAAATGGCAGGCACTGCTAATATTTTTGACATGAAATGTATCAGTGACTATAATTTCTTCTGTGAAACTACAGTAAAGAAGAATGAGGAGAAGAATGCTTGATTATCACATCTAAAAATAAGTTCAAATATAGAAAAGCTATGAAGTATAGCTAATGTTAGTCACATTATTATACTACATGATTATACACCGAAGAAACAAATTATAAAGTTGTTACTTAGTTTTTAATGAAAAATATATACCACTGTGCATTTTTGATCCCTTCATTTCCTGTGAACAGTAACAAATATTTAACTGTTAATTGCACTGTATTGGGATGTTGCATCATAGTTATGTTGCCCTGGCAGTGCTAAGTATTTCCCTATGCTGGCTCAGTTATTATTGCTGATGCATACAGCTGGTAACTGGATGAGTTCGTCAGGACGTATAAACTCATCTGTGTATCCCAGGACAAATACTCTTCTGTGTTTCATGCTTGATAAGAGAAGTGTCAGATCTGATAAACTTTGCCATAGCTCATTATTATCCTGAGCCTTCAGGTCATCTAGGCTACTGCTTGTTATCACCTTTGCTGCTGAGGGTATCAAACATGACCACTCCCTCCGGGATCTGATCCTCTCACAAAAGCACAAAGCCATACTCTCACAAACTTTCCTACAAAGTGCATGCATATGCCCATATCTTCCATTTCACTTTGTCTTTGCTTCAGGAAGGCTAGAGCACTGCCCATGCCTTTGAGCAAAAGGAACCAGAATCATAGGATTGTCATGGTTGGAAAAGACCTCTAAAATCATTGCATCCAACACCAACTTTAACTCCACCACCCAGTATGTCTATCACTGTGCTGACTGGAGCATGTCCTTAGGTGCCTCATCCAAAGACAGCTGTCAGTCCTGATTGAGATGTAAATTTACTCTTGCTGAGGAATAAAATCTTGAAAATACTTCAGATCTTTCCTAGAATCTGAGTGGTTCTTTTGGGCAGTTGAAATGATTCAGTATTAGCAGCAGGTACTGAAGCATGAATTATTCGGACTTGATGTTGGATGAAATAATCCTCATACGCAATTTAAATTTTCAGTGTTAGTAGCTGTGGTAATGATGGAATCTAGCAGTTACAGTTTCTCTGCAAAGCATAGCAAAGATGCCTGTGTTTTTTTTCCAAACTTGCAATCATACTGTTATGTTTCTCTTACTGATAGCAGAACATTTACCAGTATACTTTAACAAACTGCAGTCCCTCTTTGGCTGATGGGCACTAATAACAGGCAGCAGAAAACCCATTATATGTAATCTAGTCTATTTTTAAAAGAAATGTTTTTCTTTACTGGTTAGAAGAAAATAACTTCAACCAGATGGCTTTTTTTTTTTTTTTTTTAAGCCAGGGGTTATGTGTAAACTGATTTTTAAAAAAAATTAATTTTTTTTTTATTATTCCCCTAAACACCTTCTGAGCTGGAATTAAGTAATCTTGGTGGTGGGAATATAATCTGGCAAGGGTGGTTGAATTTTAGAAACATTGTGGATGAATGACATGGCAAGTCTTGGATGACAGCATGTGTTTTATTAAGATTTGTATTTGTGGTAAATTATAATGGGTTCTGTGCACAGCTGCAGGGTGAGAAATTGATGTTTCTTAGTTCCTGAATACAAACAGGTTAAATATCATATTTGAGCTTAATGCTTCCTAACAGGATACCGAGGGCATATTAATTTCTTGTATCTATTGGGTCATTTCCTTGCAAATTAATGCTTGAGAGTATGTTAACCCTTGTGGAGTTGTAAGAATTTCTCATAATGGAGCCTGATAGCTTATTCTAAAGCAGTGATCACTGATTGTCAAGGCTGCTGTTTTAGGCTGTGAACAAAAAGGAGAAATAAAAGTAATTAAATCATGACTGGAGGCATTAAAGAAGTGCTGGAGAAAAACAGTCATCTCTATAATTTGCCTGTCAAAAGTGAAGGAATGCAGTTTCCAGCCTAAAGCCTGGGGATTAAGTAAAAGTAATGCAAATGACACAGAATTTTGCCTTGTAAGATTGAAGGGTGTTTGGTACATGTGCTTGATATTTACATTTATTTATTTTAGTGTTTTAAATTAAGATAACAGAAGGAACACTGCCCATTGAAATTCACTCTTGGGATTATGGTACCAATGCACTTCTCATTATAACTAAGAAGTGTTTCTGGTTCATTTAATTTATAAAGTACAATAAAAAGTGCACAGCTGAGATGTATTTAATATGAAGCTTGTATGCATGCTTGTAAAAATAACGAGTCTGTCATTAAGAAATCCACTGTACTTAAGTTTGTTTATTAAACAAAATATAATACATACCTCTCATGCAACTAAATATGTATATGTCTTGAAGCCCTGAGACAGTACAGTTCTTTTGACACAAAATTGTTTCCCACTGAATATGTGGCTGCATAAAATGCATTTAAAAAAAGTGTGGGTTTGTGAAGAGAACTTAAATGAGTGAGAACACCCATGCATTTTTCTTTTTCAGTTAAAGAAGTGGCTGTTCATGTGCCAACTACCATTGCTCTTGTAGCTCTCCACTGGAGGGAGATATTTTATGCACTTTTGTATCACTTCAAAACTAACAAAATAACCTCCCAAAATAGTTCTCCTGAATAGAACTGGATAGAACTTTCCAAATGTTGACCTGTTGTTCTAGTTAGCCAAAGGTTAGGTGTAAATTGGGGTTACTGCTGAAGGGAGACAAAGGAAGAGAGTTAGTTTGGGTTTGTCAGAGGTCTATTATAAAAATTTTCACTGGTATAAATAAAAATATGTAAATCATAAAGCCAGTAGCTGTCACCCTGCAACAGTCTACTGTCCAATAAAATGTAGCATTCATTTTTCTAATGAAACTGAAAGATCCACACACAAATAGGTACACATCTGTGCAAACAAGAAAGGTAAGAAATACCATGAAATGTTATCACTCATTTTAATCTGGTCGATAGCGAGACAAAAAGAAAAGTACATCTTTTAAACTCACTAATGCAAGCTGCACACATGACACCAGGAAAGTTTATAACTCATGGCAAGCAAATATTTTTCATTGGTTTTGAAGTGCTGCCCTGGTTTAACCCCAGCCAGCAATTAAGCACCACACAGCTTCTCTCTCACACTCTCATCTGCTGGGATGGGGGAGAGAATCAGAAGAGTAAAAGTAAGAAAACTCGTGGGCTAAGACAATACAACAGGGAAAGCAAATTCATGTGGAATATCCCTTTACCCAGCTGGGGTCAGCTGTCTCAGCTGGGTCCCCTCCCAACTTCTTGTGCACTCCTAGCCCGCTTCTTGCTTTCTGAGAAGTAGAAAAGGCTTTCACTCTGGGTAAGCACTGCTCAGCAATAGCTAATACATCCACTATTATCAACACAGTTTTCAGCACAAATCCAAAACATGCCCTCATACTAGCTATTATAAAGAAATTATCTAAATTCTCCCAATAACAGAGGAATTTGTCTATTCAGTTCCATTATTCTAGGGGCTGAGTGACTAAATCCAGTGCAACTCTGAGAAATTAACTCTGCTACACTGATTTATCATCATCACTGTCTGTAAGTCAATTCTAAACCCCTAGACCTTGTGACAAATAAAGTATTCCAGTAAGTGCAGCATTTTAAATTCTATTTAAATTATATCTGCTTTTTAAACTCAATTATCATGAAATCAATTGTAAAATTTCATCCTACTATGAAGTATGAAGACAATCATAGCATTAACTTATGGCAAATGCTAGATTTTTATGCTGTTGTATGATTTATGGGATCCTGCTGCATGTATTTAAAGCAAAGTAAAAGATTCTTAAGGTCAATTAAAGCACTCTAAAAATAGCATGTATTGAAATGAAGAGATTTAGAAGCAGTTTCCATTCTAATTTGTACAGTTAGACTTGTAAAGCATAAGAAGCTTTTCAGGTATTAAGAAATGTGAACTGAGTAAAGGCATACTACAAAAGATGCCTGTAGAATGTGACTAAGTTGTCTGTGATTTAAAGTATTTTGAGTTACACAGTGAGATTATGGAGTCTGAGGATCTGGGATCCAATTACTAGCTGATTTTTTTGTGTGTGTGTGTGTCTAGTTTCTCATGTAAGTCTCTGCAAAGATACTGTATGTAGTGTCTTCTGAACCCTTAATGAAGTCCCCTACAGAAAAACTACTCCATGAGATCCTCAATCTGTTAATTCATGATTAAGCAACTAGGATGATTCAAGCCCATACTTGAATGAAACCCTAAAATTCACCATTTTGTGAATTTCTAGAGTATATTAGAAACATAGAGTATTGCATCAGAATGTGTCACTGTTAAAAGGAAATCCCACTATAGCACCTGGAAGTAATATATTTAAACATTTCATTAGATGATTGATATATTAGCAGAAAAAAAAAGATTGCATTTTGTCTATCAAAAGATGATGCACACTCAGCAATGTTGTGGAAGATACACAAAGATGGATTTTGAGAGGAAAAGAAATCACATATTTGTAACTATCTCTGGTAAATAATATGCTTGTGTGAGCTAGTGAGTGTCTAGATCATTACTAAAAAGAGCCTCATGTACCTTCCTGTATGGGCAATTAACTGAAACTTCAACCAAAACAGGCAATTTGTCAAAATAACTGAGTTTAAATTGACTGAGTTGGTACTTTCTGAGGCCCTGACAGCTGTGGTATATCTGCATTGCTGTAGAAAAAAAAGTATTTCTAACTAGCAGCCTAAAAATGTGTATTAGATTTATTTTCTATTAACTCTTGTCAAAGGCACTTTAAGGTCAATGTGCTTTCTGCACTGTGCCCCTTATAGAACTGAGTTCTTTCATTGAATTTCTTGTTTGGTGGAGCTGTGGAGTGCAGTGTCCAGGTTTTGCCATAATCATTTGTTTCAGAAAAACTGAGATCTTCCAAAACTCTGTCAAATGTTTTTTGTACCTTTTAACTTTATATTTTTTAGAGAACACTTCATTTCTCAGTATGGAAACGTATAATTTTATAGTCTTTTGAATACAAGCCTTTTAGATTTATTGAAACATTTGTAAAGTCAATGAACATGTAGTTCAGATATAGATGACTGAAAAATAGTTCATGTAACCTCTATAACAGAAATTTTGTCATTTATTTAATAATCCTGAAATAATACTTTATCATAGTAACTCATGTATAATTTTCTTTGTCTTTAGGTCCCTGTCAAATTCAGTGGGTTTTTAAAAATTATTTTTTATTCTAGTGCTTTCATTTATTAGGTTCTTTTTATATCTGAGTATGTGTTTAAGGACTTATCTCTGTTACAGTTTAACACTGGCCCGGCAATTAAACCAAATGCCAGATGCTCTCTATTAATCCCTCTTCCCTCCCTGATAAAGAAAGGAGAGAGAATAAAGGAGAGAGACTTATGGGTTGGACACTAGACTACACAACTTTAATGAAACAGTCATGATAAAAAGGAAAAATTACTAAATATATACAAATATACAGGAAAATTGATACCACATTCCTCCCCTCTCCCCCCAGTAATTCTCACGTCACCACCGAGGCTGCAGGGCAGCCCTGGGAAAGTCCAGGCTGGACTCCTGGGGTCAGCAGCAGTCGGGAACTGGAGGCAGGAACACACAGATATGGGCTGGCACGGATCAGGACCACAGGCAGAGGAACCGATGGAATCCTCCTAGGATGCCGAAGGAAACAAGGACAGGTGAAGAAGGGAAAGCAGGAAGGGGAGATCTGTCAAATTTATACTGAGTATGAGGTGTATGGGATGGAATACTCTGGTCAATATTGGCATCTATCTTGCCTGTTCTTTCCCAAAGGAGGGCTGCAGGTGTGACCTCTTTACTCCTTTTCTCCTTCTGGAGGGCAAAATGTTCATCAGAGCTGAGCAGTGGCCTTGGCTCTGCACAGCTGTCTCTGGCTATAACTATAAACATTGAGTGTTATCAGTCCCAGGAGCAGACACTGACTGAGAAACTTGCTGTTAATTGCAGCAAGTGCAGCTACTTACAAGAGACTTAGCTGAAAGCAAAAGTACAAGACAGAAAATTACCTTTATCCTGGCCCAAACCAAAGTCACCAGTAAAGAACTACTGATTTTAATCTTGATGATATTAATAAATTTCAATAGAAATTAGGTGTCAGAATTTCTTTTGAAGATCTGGAATTAAATAACTCACCGATAATTCTGCAAAAACTAGAATGAAGGCATCTGTCGGCATACATGAGCTAGGTAATTTATGGGGATCTGGTCTACAGAAATTAAAGATTTGATTATGAACTTCCAGAGTATTTGGTTAAGAATTAATGCAAGAAGTTGGTGGCAAAACTAAAAAAAGAATTCTTGAGCTAGGTCATCCTTTCATCCTTCAGTATCATCAAAAGTCTCCCAACTTCTGTCGCAGGTTATTCATTCTTTGTACTTAAACTAGTTATATATGGTTATATTTGAACTGTCACAAATGAAACCCTCAAAGAAGAAATTTTCTTTATGTTCAGAAGAACACTCCCATTTGTCAGGAAAATTTACAGACTAAAAATTACATGTTCAATTAAAAATGAATGTGCATATGCTACCACATACAGAGGAAGTGGAACCAGTAGCGTTTTGGCCAGTGTATGTTTTCAGACTTACTTTTTTCAGTATTTCAGTGTATGTTTTCAGTTACTTTCAGTAACTTAATACTTACAATTTCTCTTCTTATTTCATCCCTTTATCATTCTCATTTGGGAGTGAGTTGCGCCTGATAGCTCATCAATGATCAGACTTCCTCTACCTCTTGCTTCATTAGATCTGTTGCCTTACTGAAATTACTTTAAATGAAATTAAATTCCTTGTATAGAATAACATGGTTAATTAATGAAATTTGTTCTAATGAAATTTGTTCAAATTTCAATTGATATTTTCCCTAGCAAGCTTTTTCTCTCAAAGAAAAACAGGATCAGAAAGTACTTCTCAAGTCACTGAATTCAGTCATCTGTTGATGAAGAATCTTTTCATAAACTTGTCGAGCTCCCCTGACATTGGGCTCACTCTTGGGAAAAACAGACATTTGCTTCCACAGATTGTTACAGAACCCCACTGGTCTCATGCATAGCTATGAGCTGCTGATTTTCTCAAGGTTGTTTTATATATTTTCTCATGGACAGCTTATACAGAGTTTGCCCAAAACATCATTTGGCTTAAATAGCATGTTGCCAACCAGTTACTCTGCAATCAGAATGAAAATGAATTTGCTAAACTTCACCAGTACATTGGTTTGGGAAAGAAAACCAAAACAGAAACAAGAGCAATTTCCTTTAAGCATTCTAGAGTCATGCTTTTCTGAAGCTGAGATTAGTGTCACAGTGACAAAAACTTCTTGCTACAAAGTTCAGGATTTTTAATCTTTCAAAATGCACATTCAGGAGATCAGAGACTACTTTTAGAGTGCAGTGCTGGTACTGTGCTTTGCTGATTGAAGGGACCCTTGAAAGGCACAGCAAGGCACCCATCCAGGGGAGCACGCTGGCCTGAGCAGCTCTTACTGACACTCCTGACAGCCATCTGTGCTGAGCTGAGCCCCCTTGCAGGGAGCACAGAAGAGAAACAATCATGTGGGCTGCAAGAGAAATGAGAGAAATCTCAAACACACTTGGAAGCTTTAACTTAGGTGTTTACTTATAACAATTAAATACTTACATTTTCTTTTTTTTTCTGACCTTCATCTCCTTTTATACTTTTTTTATATATATATACTTTTTGATGGTATACAGACTGCACTTCTGAACCTTATTTGCTCAGCAGCTTTTTACCTATTGAAATTAACAGGGGTTTGTGTATGGCTTGGCATATTAGCAAAGATTTTTAAAAGAACTTTGCACTCCTAGTGGTAAAGAAAGAAAGTACTCGTGCTGAAGATGTACGTTAAGACCAAAACATAAAAAACACCATCTGTGACCTAAAATGCATCTGTTGGTTGGCCACTAAAAGAGGAGGAAGGTTTTGATTTACTAGCCAGACAGCTTTCTCAATTTTCTTGTTAGGAAATATCTTTAAACTGCAATACAGTTATGACAGCTTGGATAACAGCATTTAGCATACTCCAGCAGCTTTTAGATTTTGCATGTTATATGCCTAGGACTGTCAGAGAGACCTGTGCCAGACACAACACTTCTAAAATTTTTTTTTCTGTTTTCTTGCACTTGCTGCATGTGAATTCTTTTAGTAACTTGGTATGAATTTTAGAGCTTTCACCCCACAGATGTGGACTTTGATATCACTTCAATAGTAATATAGACTGAACAAATAGGGTCCTTCATAACTACTTAGAAATAGCTGAAAATGAATATTCATCATGCAGTAAATACATTGCCATTTATGAATTTATTGCCAATATGTATTGCTAGACTTTGAAAGATAGGCAAATAATTTTCTGTTGTGTTTGTATTTTTTTTTCAAATCAGCTTAGTGCTTTTAATGACAACATCTATTAGCATCTATTAGCTATTAGATCTTAAAATAGTTGATGAATAAACAATAGGAGCTGCTTACCTTAAAGACCACTAGATCAAGTGGTTCTGCACATAATTAACAGTCTGTAATTTGAGTGTTATGTTTTTATTAATCCAGCAGATAGGCATGCTGGTTGTTGTTCACAACTTTTGTATTTCTCAGTCATATGCCCTTTAGTTAACTGGTTTGGATCTGAAGAGACATAGTATGTGCATTCTGATTACATCTGCTTGGAACTACATGAGACTAGACTGACACAGCATGTTTAAAGGGGTCTGATTCAGTAACCTGACCATGTTTCATTTTGTTGCAATCTTTCCCCCTTTTTTTTTTTTTTTTTTAGTTAATTTTTTTAAAAATCTGATTCATTTTTTTATCACTGTTGAACATCAAACTGATATTTTCATACTATTATCAACCACTACTCTGAAATCTCATTTCTAAGTGATAGTAGCTCTATGTTTTATATATAGATTTAGGATTGTTTTATTGTATTTTACATTTACCTGTACTGAATTTTATCTGCTACTTAGCACCCAGTCATCCAAAGCTCTAGGGTCTTCTGTGTTTTTTAAGCACTTGACCTTTGTTTTATCTGTCTTGAATAACTTCATCAATAATTATTTTCACTTCACATTTCACCCTCAGTTGAGATCACCCATTAACAGACTGAAAAAGAGTTGCCAATATTTTCTCTTTTTATCTGGATCATGGAAGGTGATTATTTTTTTCTGCCATACTTCTGGAAAGCCTGTAGACTTGCTTAGGTCACTATATTCCCATATTCACTATATTTTTTCACTATTTTAAGATTAACCTGAAATGTTCATGCTGGCAATCGTAATAAGAAAGTAATTAGATGTGCTTACAGTACCTAGTCAAGTCTATTTTGGAGTAAGTTTAGAAAAATTTGAGCTACACTATTGCAGAAATTCCCCTTGCAATGGAAATCTTTCAGTGAAGAGCCAATATCTGAATTAACTTTGCAAAGAACATGACAGATCCAGTGTATAATTCTCTCTTGTGCATACAGTCAGCATTCTGAAATCCTTGTTATCAGCTGCTTCCATGTGTCCTCTCTTCCTTTTTATTACTAAGGCATGTTAGTTTATTACATCAATTAAAACAAAAACCCACACAATCAACCAAACCAAACCCCAGCCATATAATAATTCTGAGACATCAGAAGGTGAATTGGTGACATTTAATACCTTTGGACTCTGTTATGGGTAAGTAGAAATTGAAAAAAAACCCTGCATGCAGAGAAGGTTAGAAAAAACCCAACAAAACTCTTCAAGAAAAAGTACACTTTTGAAGAGACATCATGAGGTATCTCTGGCTTTTTATTAAAAGTTTTGACATAGGTCTATAGTAAAAAAATTATAGATAGGATGTTTTTATTCATGGTGCACTTAAGAATTAAAGATGCTCTGTGATGCTGGTCTTCTGTCTGGTCTTTTTTCCTGAGAGCTGAAAAAAATTGTTCAAGTGCTTGTCCCTTGTTGCAAGTACTTGCTTTCCAGCATCACATTGTAATGTGTGAAGTCATGGGTCTTGTGATTTACAACTTATTCAGATGGCAGGTAGTAGCTATAAGCAATTATACAGGTACCTGTAATATTATTCAGTAATTTTTATACTTTAATTTATTAATATATACCTACACATTTATTTATTTAGTAATATTATTAATACTTGCTTATACAGGTAAACTTTGCAAAAAGTTTTGGGATAAATAATTCCTTGTGCTTATGGGGATAAATAGAAAAAATTGCAGTCACTGGAAATAATTCCTGTTTTTAAAGGGCAATACATTATCTAGCTCACATTTTTTAGAAGATAATGAATATTCACTCATTTTGAAAGTGATAGACAAGGTGTTGCTTCCCTCCACTCTCCTCAGTTGGCCTTATATCTACATCACTCTCCTGCAAAAGAAAGCTTGACCATATCCTTTCACAAACTGTTTTGGTGTATATTCATACTATTCTTTGATGAACCCTGTTGTAACTTTTTTCAGGGTGTCCTCAGACTTCTTTTTGGCCTCTTCCTCATATTGTAATATTGCTGCCAACTTGCCCCTATTTAAATTCAAAACAGGTTTTGAAAATAAACTTTCTTAAGCTTGTTTGTCAGGAATTGAATTAAACTGTTTATCTCCTAAGTTGTATGTTAAGTAAGTCCATATTAGACTATCATCTTCAGATGAAGAAATATATATAAAAAACTTGAAACCCAAGTGAATTCAAAAGCAATCTTGATGGTCTGACAAATCAACCACAAATTGTAAGCTATTAGAGATGTCTCAAAGTACCATGCCTACAAACAGTTATATTTTCTGCAGCTCAACAGGGATTTTCCAGCAGTTTGTTATATCAGTTTTTAGACTTGAAGCTTTGTTTTGCACCTGTTGTGTTTACTGGAAAGGTATTGGAGGCTTCCTTCAAGCTTAATTGTAACTTAAAAAAAAATAATATTTTTAATGGTTTTCTTTCTCTCTCTCTTTTTTTTTTTTTTCTTTTTTCCCCTTCTTATCTGTTTCTTCAACAAGAAAAAATATTTCCTTTGCTAGTCATCTTAGCAGATGACACTGTTATATTAATGAAAAACCCTGGAACAACTGAGAGTATATCAGAAAAAGGGCTTTATGTTGGTACTTACTTACTTACTTACCTACTTCAATCAAATGATAGCCACAGATCAAATCCAAACTATGAAAATCCTTGCACTTGACATCCAGTGTGTGGAAGTGGGAAGCTTTTCTGAACTTTCCATGAATTCAAGCTCTCAGCCACAACTCTCCACTTGGCATTTTTTGTAGCTGTAATTGAGGATGCCCAGGGTGATTGTTTAATCAGCTCAGTTCTCTTCTACATTAAACCACACCATGACTTGCACAGCTAACTGATGCACTGGGGGAGATCTGATGAAGGGGGCTGTATCACAGAAATACAGTTTTAGCACTGTATAATACTTGATTTTGTCCGTCAAAATACTCCTTATCCTTGGAGAGCAAGTTAGCATAGTAAAAGAGTGGTTAGTACTTTTTCTCTTTGCCTCTATGGCTTTTAACCTCTGTCCTCCTCAGTGGCTCTGAGACACTATGGTAGCTATCTGACTTTTACACCAGGCTCTTTTCCTACTAAGTGGCTTCAATTGATCTCACCTATGCCTTTGTCTTTGATCCTGAATGAAAGATCCTAATAAAAAAAGGCTTTTCTTGGGTTATTTATGCTATCATACACCCCTTTGCCCTTACAACTGTGACTGCATGATAATCTATGCTAACACAACATTTGAAGCTACCATAGGAAATAACTCACATACTGGGATTGTAGTCTTCTAGATTTTTCCTGGATGTATATACATTTAGCAGAAAAGGCCTCATTCTATGCAATTTTAGTACTTTAGTGATGTCCCCCAAATGAATGCATTCCTAGAGGCACTGGTTGCTATAACAAAAGGTAATTTCATATGCAGATGGACCACATACTGTGGTAGTTGGATTTTTAATGTTTTCAAAGTTAAATAATAGATACAAAGCATCTGTTTTACATCCTGCACTAGAAATTCTAACTCTCTTTATCAGTACTTCTGTTTGGTAGTATGAAAGACTCCTTTCAAGCCCCCAGCAGATTTCTAGCTGTCAGTGCCAGTTTATTACAAACCTCTCAGTATCTCTTCATATCTGTCATTCATGTCATCAGTAGTGGTGGCCATGTTGTACTATTCACTCCTAATTTGTCTTTGTTACTTTTCTTTTCTTGGGTTACTCTTCTTCTAATGGTCTTTTCTCAGCCTTGTCTATGAATATTATCTGGCATGGGGCCTGTGCAGCAGGCAGCTAATCTTGCCCATGTAATTGGCAGCTTATTTGCACCACAGACAGGTGGATTTTTGTTTATTCATTTAAGCTACATTACTAGGCTCAACTCCTTGCAGGATTTCCTTTGGAGTAAAGGAATAACCTTGAGGTTGTTAATTAACATTTAAGGCTAATAACCTTCAGGAAACTCTGATTTCTACTTTTATATCTGTAGCTATGATTGCTGTGTCCTGTAGGCTCACAAAGTATGTTATCCACCCTCCCCAGTTGGTCATAAAAGTTCCAAGTTAAAACATTTCCAGAAAAACATATCTGTTAGAATTCAATCATAACCTGTTACTAGTGGGAGGTCTGTCCTTGCTTTGCTAGGGCAAGTAATTTACAAGCAATACTCTTGGTAAACAAAAGCCTGTGCGTTGCTGTTCTTGCCACTATTTATAATAGTTAAATAATGGACTGGAGTTTTCACCTTTAAATACAACACAAACAGGCAACCTGGTCTTCCTTTCCCTCCTGTAGGACACACAGATGCACACAGCATTTCTAGAGAAAAACATGCACCAAAGCAAGATTATAACTTAGAGATGTGAGCACAAACTGTCAGCATTCACTTGTAGTGCAGTTAAAACTAATAACACTGACTTTTTGAGTATGTGTTTGGCATTGACTGTTTTGGACAAGTTTTAAAGAGAAACGTAAGAATTTAAACCATTAGAATGCCAAAAATATATTATTGTTGAACCACCTTTTTATTTTTAATTTTTATAAGGAAACTTCATACTCTGGGGATAAGAGTATTGCTGTTGAAGCTGGCAAAAAATATATAATAACAAAAAATACACTAATTCCATACTACATACATTAGTGTCTCTTGTTTCTGTAGCTCTACATTGACTGATGATCAATGATTTATACAATGATCAGGATGACCTCTGGCATGCAATAAGTGTCAGATCCACAGAGAACCTTAAATAACCTCTCCCCATGAGATACTGAAATGCCATAGTTTTTCATCTCAGTAACTGATTGATGTATCTATCACTTAGACACTTACAGACATTCTAAGAAAAAATGAAATCTTTTAAATAGTGTATGAATACAATCCATTAGTCATGGGCATATATAACTTTTTACATAGTTCAAATATTTTTGTTTAATTAAAAAAACTAAAATACAAAATCAGCAATAATGCAATTTTTATTGTCTTAAATGCAAATGAAAGCCTTTTAAAACTGTCTTGACAAATATAATGCAGCAGATTTGAAGACCTACAGAGAAATCTATTATCACCATTATGTTCTTTTAAGTTCTTAAAAAGTATAAATTCTAATTAGATATACTATTCAGATTAAAAACATATTCATGCAGTTAATTATCAAACTGTTGATTTTTCTACTAGTCTCGAAGTTAAAGCTGTATCATGGTATAATGCAAATTCCTCCAAAGTCTGACTCAGTGGATACTCTTGTTGCCTGTATTGAATTGTACACAGTAGACCAATAAAAGCAATCTGATTGATCTGTCTCGTTATGGTCCTGATGGCTTCTAAAGCACTAGCTATAAAATAAGCTAACTGGAACATAAAAGCCTTAGTGACCTCTGAGGACTCTTCATCAAGTATGCTGATCTAAATCATGTTATTTTAAATTTAGATAGCATGTTCACAACACATTTTATGTAACAAACACTGACTATTTGTGAGTAACCTCCCTCCCTTGTTGAACGTGGAGCCTATTAGGGAAAAGTCTCCAACTATCTGAGAGTAAGCTTTTAACAATTTAGTTAAGTAGTGAGTGTTTGGATACTAAAATCTTCAGAGAAGCTACCCACCTGCAAACCCTCTCTTTTCAGCATTCCAAGTTTTCTACAACCACAGCTTTCCCTTAGCCTCTTATTTTGATCATTTCTCAATTTGTATAATGAGAATCTGCACCTGCAGAGTTGAAAAGACCACTTCCCATAGTCAGCTCCTCTATAAGATTGCTCTAGGAAGAACAAAACAACTTTGTTGTTTCTGGGCAGAGGAAAATGAATTTATATGTTTACATTACTTAAAAAATTATCTCTTGTGTATTTAGAAATAATTCTTGTAAATCAAATTCATAAAATGATATAAAGCTCATTCATAACAAGTGTAACATTTAAAGTTACTTATATTTTCAAATTATCTGATATTCCTTATGAATGTTTAAATTGCAAGTAATTACAATTGGCACAGAGATTTGCTGCAGAGTTTCTGGGTTTTTTTGATCATGGTAAAAGATACTAAGATTCTCACTCAAAGTTAAAGGTATAATCTTGTTTATTCCATTTCTGAATGTAACTTTAAAATATTTTGGCTAGAGGAACAATTCACAGTGTTATTGTCTGCTCTTTATAAGTCTGGCTAGATTTGTAATTGAATTTTTATGTTTTCTGCAGTTTCTACTTACAGAGGGAACAAGATTTCTCTGGAAGTATTAAAGCTGATTTAGGATGTCTTAAGTGAAACTATATCTCACTAGTTTTAATTTGAAGAAACAAAACACATTGATTAGATAAAATTTAAGTGCATCGATTCATTCAGGTTAATCATGTAGTGTTAGATTTTTACAGTGGTAATAACACTCTTCATCCTTTCCAAGCTATAAATGTATCCCTCTGGTGAAATGAAGTCCATCAAATAACAATCAAGAAGAGGAGGGAGGGTAATTTAACTTAAATAGTCTCAGAGGATATAGTCAAATTGCCCTTCCCTTCATAACTGGTAACTTAGAGTAGAGGTTACTGGCCTTAAACTATTAGAACTTCGTGAAGTTATTTTCTTCTGAAAACCTTATAAACAAAAGGCAAAGGCCCACATATTGGGACTTTTCTTAACTGCAAACCCAAGATAACGAGACTTGACAGCAATGGCTCACATCTGGGCCCTGGCAAGCAAGAAGCCTCAGGGAGAGGAGATCTCAATGGCACATGGGTTCCCTGCATCAGCAGGTCTCTGGCCATTCTCATCCATTGCCCTTCATTGTGTTGATCTGATCTGTCACTGGGACACAGGCAGCCCAAATGCTTCCCCTCTGAGAATGTTTTTCAGCTGAATACAAGCAGGAGGAGAAAGAGCCATCTTCCTCTCCCAGAAATCACAGACCTCCAGACGCCACCATTGTAAGAGTCTCTATGTGCCTGTTTCTGCATGTATGCTTTTTCCTCTTCCTTGCTTTCTGTGTTTGGGCTTTTGCAATTCAAGCCTGTTATCTGCTATTTATCATCCCTGATCCTCCACCTGCTGACACAGAGTCTTGACTCCCTTGCAGGCTGTGCTGCTGCCCTCCATCCCAGCCTCAGGAAGAGCACAAGGTACAAGAGGGACCTGGGACCCAAGTGCTGAATGGTCCTATCCTGCCTTTGGGTGTAGTTTGAGGCCACTAACCCTGGCTTCACTCCAGACATGACAGGAGACCTGTGCTACCACCTTCACTGTGCCCAGCCTGCCTTGTGTCTAGCAGAAAGATGCAGCTCTGAGCAAAACCTCTGGGACACGAAGTGCCTCATCTGTTTTAGGTGCAGCCTTTCCTGCCTGGTCTCAGCCTGCACAAAGCAGCTGGCAGTGCTTCTGGTTGCTGGCACTTCCCTGATATTAGTTGAACAGGAAACTGGACACAGCTTTGCTATTTCTGCAGGGACATTTTCTAAATGACAGGAGACTCCTTGCTTCTGGCTCCAGCTGCAATCCACACCTTGTGAGCACTACGCCTGACACCCACTCCCTTGCTCTTGCTTTGTGCTCCAAACAGGGTGCCATACCTGACCCTAAGCTGAGGTGCTAATAGTTTTTAACATGTACAATTATGTACATACAAAACTGTTTTGAATAGGTAGCTTACTTTTCACTTGTCTTTAAATTACATAGGTACACCTAGAAAATGACTCATAAAATTTAAGGTCATGTATTATTGAAATGCTCCAAGAATATCCTGAAAACGTGATAAAGGATGTGAACTGTAGGATTTGCAGCTGTTTGGCTGTAGGATGTAGGTAGGGCTCAGATGAGTCCTATTGCACACCTTTTCTATATTTGAACATCTAGTACTTTAAAATAAAGTTGTAAATGTTTCCCATACCTAAAGAATTTTCTTTTTGGATCGTCTCTTCTGCTTTTCTATTTCTTCTTTAAAATAAGCTCCTTTAGAACAGTCTTATGGTCTTTTTTTTTTTTTTCTCCCAAAGTGACCTCCATCTGAAAAGATTTGAGTTAAATCAGTAGCAAAGAACTGTGTCTTCCAAAAGATAGTCAACTTCCCCATTTTCTCAGCAAGTGTAAATGGAACAAGGTATTCTTTCCTTCTATATTTCCAAAAGATGAAGGCAACTAAAAGCAACCGATAATGCTGGCTTTTGAGAAAATTAATCTGCATTTTAGTCCTATTGAGTGTAATGGAAGGGAAAATCAGTCTGAAGAAAGGAACATCAAACATAAGACAGCACATATTTCAGCCTCACTAAAATAGGGAAATAGGGAAATCATATGTAGCAGACCATTCAGTGCAGAGTAATCTGAGGAAAGTGTGGAAAATCCGCGGAGGCTTAAGGACAACACGTAGTCACCAATATGGTTAAAATGAAGTCGTCCATGAACAATTCATACTTGCTTTATATAGAGTCCTTGCTTATATAATGATATCGTGCAGGTGGCTATATCTTGGCCACAAATCCTGTTCTCACAGAACTTCTGCTGGCTACATCATTATCGTGTTGTTACCCTTTTCTGCTGCCAGCTCCCTTATCTTTTGCCCATAGCTCATCTTTCAGTAACCTAAGTACTGTAAGTTCAGTAAGCTAAGGCCTCAAGGCCCTTTAGCTTACTCTAGCTAAAGCTAAATAGTCAGGATTGCTCACATGTCTGTTTTCTTCCAGACAGTTTCCCAACAGGAAAGCGCTGCTCCTCAGCCTTATTGAACATAAAAGCACATAAAAAAGAACATAAACTTAAAAAAAAAGTACATAGAGTTACAAAGGTTACATAAAAAAGTAAAAGAACATAAAAGTAAAAGCTGTGATGCAGCTTTTAATCTAATTGTTTAACCAGGTCTTTTCCCTATTATGGCTTCAAAAGACTCTTGACATTTCAGTTGCATTTAAATAATTACATCTCAGTTAAGAAAACAGTAATGGCTAACCTGAGCCACACCAAAAGTGTCTGTCATATTCTAGCTTTCCATCTCTAGCAAAAGTCACTATGGAGTTTGTGGGCACAGAGGCTGGAACAGGCTGCTCAGGAAGTGGCAGAGTCACCACCGTCTGATGGAATTTAAAAGACTCCTGGATGTGGTGATAAGGGATAAGGTGTAGTGGTGGACTTGGCAGTTCTGGATTAGTGGTTGGACTTGGTATTCATAAAGGTCTTTTCCAACCAAAATGATTCTATGATTCTATAGGATGAAAACAAGGTGAAAGTTTCTCTGAACTTCAGAACTATTAATACTACATATAATATATGCACAGGCCTTGATAGATACATTTCATAAGTGGTCTCTGATGGATATTTGAAAGAAATTTCTTCCTTGAATTTGTTTACGGCAGCAAAAATATGTTGTACCAATGAGTTTCATATTGTAGTTGCAGTAACTTCTGCTTAAATTCTGCCTTTAATTCTGTTTAAATGTTGCTTTGAACCGAGTCTTCTTTCTTTTGTGTCCTAAGAAACAATGAATTGCTGTTTACCTTCTCCCTCATTTGATACATATATTTGAGACAAAGATATATCATAGTATGTTTATACATATCTTTTTTCCTTTTTTTTTTTTTTTTTATGCAGAGCAACTTCAATTCTGTTATCCTGTTCAAAAATTAAAAAAACCCCACCACTGAATCTCTGCAAGGAGGCCAATTTTATAATTACTGTGATGTTAAATTAGCTACCAATTAACTTGTAAAACTTCATCATATTCAATTCTATATATGAAAAATAAATGCTGTAATTTGGGAAGTAGTGCTGGTTTTCTCTCACACATCTGTGTGAGGTTGAATCTATTGAGTCTGTGCTTTAACTGAAAAACTGATACTTAACTGCAAGGGATATGTCCATAATTCTACTTGATTGATAAAAGTCATAAATTTATAATGTCTCTACTTTTGCTAAATAATGTAAAATTCAATATACTCATGAGAAATATGAAATTAAAATGATTCAATCAATGCATTTGCTCTACCCCTCCCTTTCCCTGTGCACACGTGAGACAGAGATAAAATGCATCTCTACTGGATTCATTAGGTTATATTACTTTTTTCCTCTCCTTGACAAAGCAGATTCTACTAGTTGATGGTTTTTTTTTTTTCAAACCCTTTAAAGGCAGGTTGTAGAAGAAATCCTCTGGCAGAGAGAGATATTGCATGTCACACTTGGTGGGCAGCCAGGGGAGATTCATACTGGACTCCTTCACAGAGGCTCAGAGGGATGGTTGGATCCAGTTCTCTTCTCAACCCTGTCCCTCTCAGAGAGGGTTGTATTGGCCAGGTAGAGGTAACCTTTTCAAACTGCTCCTGGGGCAGGGTTAACTCTCTTAGTTCATCTCTTTTAATGACCCATTCAGCAAGATTAACCTCTTGAATTCTCCATATGGTACTCTAAGATTAAGACCATTCCCCAGGAGGCTTATGAAAAACACTACTTAAAAAAGGGTAAGATTAGAAAT